>NC_138202.1:216880896-217128396 GCF_964194415.1 Vipera berus | reverse complement strand
AAGAAGAAGAAGACGACTTTGCTTTACAGAATTTGTTCAACTTGGTTTATGGACTTTTAGGGGGATGCATAAAACACTAACCTAATATTTATTTGTTTTCCTCCCTTTGCTCCCAATATAATTCACTCTTGGGAGTTGGGGAGATGGCATAACTTTGTATATGGAACGATGCGTTCCCTTTCTTAAACACATTCATGTCAGTAAGGCATTATCAATTTTGCTCAATATCAGAACAGCCAAATGAATTTTGAAAGAGAGAAAATCTTTCCATTGTACTCTTCTTAATGAAAAAGTGATTGGTTTTCTGAATTAATTTAATCACAGAAAAATATTTCTTTTTGTTTCCCTGGCCGTATAACAAGAGGACCCTTTGGTGGAAAAGAACACACCGCTGGAGTCTTTAAAAAGAGTTTATCGGTGACCACAGAAGGATTGTTTTTAGAGAAGTAATCATATTAATCTATTGTCACAAAAGAACCTTGTAGCACTTTAAAGACTACCAGATCTATTAGGATATAATTTTTCATGTTCTACAATCTATCCATCATTGTGGTTTTTAAAAACACCATGTTCTTTTGTATGGTAATTAATCCCAGCTTTCTGTTGGCATGCTATTTATCTAATACACCTCTGGAAAGCCTAATAAAGTAAGAGGCTGTTTCTCTCACTGCAACGTTTGGCATAGTTTGTGGGAAACTTAAAGCTGTCACTAACTGTCAGAAAACTTATACTGGATTTCACAATAAGGATGATAGAGATGATGGGTCAGAGACAAAGGAATGTGGCTGAGAACCAAATCTGCCAGCAGAAGGACTAATGAAAAGGTATAGACCATAATTTTGATTTCTTACTATTAAAAGCAGGAAGGCAATCCAAAAGCTTACAGAAATATAGAATATTTTACTGTTGCGAAAGTTGCGAAAGAGCAACTTTCCTTCTTAATCAAGAACACTGATAAGAACTTAAAGATTTATAAAAACCTTTAATCTAGCATAATTAAAACACTGAAAACCAACACTAAGATGACTGGGAATATCCTTCCATGGCATTTGGAAAATATCCCCACGAAAATAATTCTATAAACAAAACTCTCTTATCTGAGAAGTGATTCTTCCTTGTGGCCACACTCTATTGCTATTTAACAAGAGCATCCAGATTTCACCGTGGATATGGATTTTTCCAGATGCAGTGAGTGACAATGCTGATAATTCTGCAACTGAAATTCCATAGCAAAATAGTTTACAAACAATTAACTCCTGAGGCCCAACATGCAAAGGATTTTGGCTTTGCAGGAGATTACATAACCTCTAAAGTATTGTGAGCTTCCAACCAGTCTCAAATCAATTAGTAGTTCTGTCACTGTCAGAAACAATAAAAATACACAGAAGTGTAGCAGAAGTAAACATGAATAAGGCAAAAGACTAATAACAAAATAAGAGCCAATTTGGTCTACTGGTTAAAGCACCAGACTAGAAACCAGGAGACAGTGAATTCTAGTCTCACGCTAGACATGAAAGCCAGCTGGATGACCTTGGATCACTCACTCATTCACAGCCCAACTCACCTCACAGGGTTGTTGTTGTTGTTGTGGGGAAAATAAGAGGAGAAAGGTGTGTTGAATATGTTTGCCACCTTGAGTATTTGTAAAAATAATAAAGGTGGGATACAAATTAGTTAACTGATTAGTTGACTAAAATAAAAGACCAATTTTCTACACCATTACAAATGATCCTGGATTCATCGCTGCTGTGAAAATTAATCCTGATTCATGGCCACAGAAGGAACTAATATTGATCTAAATGCCTGTATTGGTAACAACCAACAAGGCTGGGGAAATGTTCTGGCAAATTTGGTGCTGGAAAGATGAATGATAAGTGGCCTGTGTCTGGCAACATTTGCAAGAACAAATGTGCTAACACATGGAATCAGCTTATTTCAATATCCACTAAAACATTAATTAACACGGTGTTTATGCTGATGAAAGGGCACAGCAGTCCTCAACTATTTCTTAATTGCAGTCATTTCTGAATACCCCTTACAGATGTCAGATTAATGAGAGGCACCAACTGTGGTTCTGACCATCATTTTGTAAGTGGAATCCCTGAACTCTCATTGAAATGAATTGCTTGTAATGTAGCCTCACTGAACTACTACGGATGGATGAAGTTACAAGACTTTGCTTGCAAATAACAAATCCATTTGATGCTCATCAACCAATATGCTGTCCTCAAATATCTGGAAAATATAAATGATTAAATGCTACAATTCTCAGAAATAATTAACAAATGTGCTAAGGAAATTTATCCTGAAGCATGATGGAGAACACAACCCTGGCTTGTGTTCGCCATCTGTGGTAAATGAATGAAGACAGTGCAGACTCAAACATGTAATACAGTTAACATGTGTTAATATCTTAAGCCCATATTCATGTCAGAGCAAAATGGAATGTCTACAGCATTGGAATAGCATTGCAAAAGAACTTGAAGAAGCTACAAGTTGTCAAAAATATCTCAGCCTCATTACTATCTCAGAGATAACTTTCCATACATGAATGAGAACATCAGAAAAGCAGATGGCATTTTTGTATGATCTGGAATGGAATAACTTTCCATCTCTTTTTTTATTTCCATCTCTTTTTTTTTACAACTATCTTTTTCTTGGAAGACAATAGAATCACCAGTTGTCAGTAGCCCAGATGGAACTGTTGAAGAACAGTTCATGTGAGCCCAGGGCCTCTGAAACAATAGCTGCTATGTATCAGTTAAAAAGTGGGCACACTGCTGGGATAGATAAGATCATTGCAGAAACACTTAAGAATATATTGCAAGCTCCATTCCTTCAAATAATCTGACAGTCTGAGAAAATACCAAATTCATGGAAACTGGCAATAATAAGTACCAATTTTCAAGAAAAGAAACATTCATGACTGAAGAATTACCATAGGATTAGCCTGTTGTCAACTATGTGCAAGGTATTTATTTATTTAGAGATTAAATAAATTAAACTTTCCAGTTGAGACTCTGGAAAGAGTGCAGCGAAGAGTAGCAAAAATGATTAGGGGACTGGAGTTACAGGAATTGGGTATGTCTAGTCTAATGAAAAGAAGAACAAGGGGTGACATGATAGCACTGTTCCAAAACTTGAGGCACTCCTACAAAAGTGAGGGGGTCAAACTATTTTCCAAAACACCAAAAGGCAAGACAAGAAACAATAATTGAAAGGAGAGAAGCAACCTAGATCTAAGGAGAAATTTCCTAACGGTGAGAGCAATAAACCAATAGAACAGCTTGCCTTCAGGAGTTGGCATCACCACCATACAGTACCACTGTGCTCAAACTGGGAATCCTGAGTCCTACTGGCTGAGAAAAATCCACCGCCTGAAGCAAAGAGGTCACCCCAAAAAGGAGTACATCCGCAAATTCAGGAGAGTTGCTAACCAGCTAGAGCAGTGGCCTGAGCAGTCGCTGATCAACTACTTCAAACAGGGGTTCGATCACGATTTGCTTCAAGCCTGCATTATTTGAGGTCTTCCCAACCTGTTGTGTGAGTAGTACCATATGGCGGTGATGTTGGACATCGAGCTGGACCACCCCGAAAGTCAAGCCCTGTGTCCCAGCCAAGTTTGCTCCCATGACCTCCAGATGCCAGTACCGGAGTCCAGCCCAGAAAAGTCCAGAGAGTGGTTCAGCCACATCTCCAGGTCCAGCAAGCTGCCCAAGCCCAGCAGCAGGTGCAGGTGGCTCCACCGAGGTTCGAGCCACCTCCCATCAAGCCCACCTTTGATGGGGTTCCCCATGCAGGTTTGGGGACAGCATCCCTCCCACCTGACACTGACAATAAAACAAAGACACTGGCCACCTGTGAGATGCAAGGGGAGCCCCGTGAAACCCTAAAGATTGTAGCCAAAAAGCTGCCGGGATTCAACTTGTCCCCACTGAGTACCATGATTTGGCAGAAGTATTAAGTGAGAAGGAATGTGACATCCTCCCCCCACACCAAGCTAGGGATTGTGCTATTGAAATTCTGCCCAGTGCCAAGCTCCCTAAACCAAGGATGTACTCTACGACACCCAAAGAGATGAAAGAACTGAGAGAGTACATCGATAAAAACTTAGTTAGGAGTTTTATTCAGCCAGCCAAATCACCCGTGGCTGCTCCCATGCTTTTCAAGGAAAAGAAAGATGGCTCTCTTAGATTATGCATGGATTTTAAATCCCTCAATGCTGTCAGCATGGAAAATACGTACCTCCTCCCCCTGATGAAAGACATGTTAGCCCACCTGGCTAAAGGAAAAATCTTTACCAAGCTGGATTTAAGAGAGGCTTATTACCGGATCTGGATCAAGGAGAGGGACCAGTAGGAAACAGCATTCAGTTGCCTATTGGGAAGTTTCCAATTGAAAGTGATGCCTTTTGGACTGCAGGGCCTCCCTGCTGTGTTTATGCAATTGATAAATCAAATGCTCCACGATCATTTATACAAGGGGTTTTTGGTTTATCTTGATGACATCCTTATTTACTCTGAAACAATGGATGAACACATCAAAATGATCCGCGAGGTGCTAAAGAGACTGTTGAAAGCCAAACTGTATGCAAAGCTGTCAAAGTGTGAATTTCAACAGACCCGCTTAGAATATCTAGGGTATCGGATTTCGAATGAGAGGGTAGAGATGGACCCTGCTAACATTAAAGCAATTCTAGAATGGCAACACCCATGCGCCAGCAAGCAGTTTCAAAGTTTTCTGGGGTTTACCAACTTTTATTGTCAATTTATTCCCTCTTTTGCAAAGATAGCCATGCCAATCACCAATTTACTCAAAACAGGCAAAGGAGGGGGAAAACCCTGACCTTGTCATCCATTGCAATGGTCATTAAAGTGCCAGGCAGCATTCAAAAAACTAAAGAGACTCTTTGCAGCTGAACCAGTTCTTAAACACCCTGACCCGGACAACAATTCATCTTTCAAGCTGATGCAAGTGACATGGCTATGGGGCCGTTCTCCTACAAAAAATCACAGAGGGGAGTTACAATCTTGTGCTTATACTTCCTGGAAATTAACTGACACAGAAAGGTGGTGGGCTATTTAGGAGAAAGAGGCTTTTGCAGTTCGCTGGGCTTTGCAGACATAGCATCATTTCTTGGAAGGAACTTCCAAGACTGATCACAAAAATTTGGAGGCTCTTAAGACCCCCTGTAAATTATCCCCCAAGCAAGTTTGGTGGGCTCAGTACTTCAACCATTTTAATTTCACTTTAAAATATTTTCCTTTAGGCAAGAACTTTTTGGTTGATGCCTTGTCTAGAATGCCCCAGTTCAAGAGCAACCGAGAGGAAGTAATTAACTCCATTACTCCTCCACCACAATCCGCTTCTCAAATAACAACCAGATCCCACACACAGACCCCCTGCTGGTACTGACGATTGCTTGCTAAAGGAATTAAAGGAGAAGTTAGAGACTGATCCTGATTTAAAGATAACAAATCTATATTAACTTTAAGGGGAGGGCTAGCTTGGAAGGGTTCTAAGTTGTACCTCCCGGATGGCCTCAGGCTCCAGGCATTGCAACAGAGTCATGATGCTAAGCAAGTAGGTAACTTTGGTTTTTTTAAAGACATTGCATCTGGTGCAAAGGCAATTCTTGTGGCCAAGAATGAAAAAGGACATTGAGACTTATGTTAAGAGTTGTGCCACTTGTGCTGCCATGAAGAGGCATCCTGGGAAACCACCAGGTTTATTGCAGCAGGTGTCCGATCCCTCTCAACTTTAGGAGGAGATAACCATGGATTTTATACTGGAATTACCTGAGAGCAAGGAAAACACTGTAATATGGACTGTGATTGATCTATTTAACAAACAGGCATATTTCATCACTTGCTTGGGACTTCCCTCTGCCCAGAAGCTAACCAAACTATTTTTGAAGCACATATACCGACTCCATGGTGCCCCAAAGTTGATTATCTCTAAGAGAGAGGTACAGTTTACTGCAAAAGTTTGGAGGGATTTGGTTAAAATGATTGGGTCCTCCCAGGGGCTATCATCAGCTTTTCATCCAAATACTGCTTGCTGCAGATGCTGCTGCTTGCTGCAGGAGGCCATAAGGCTTGTTGCACCAATTGGCATGGGGCAGTGGCATTGGCATGATTGGCATGATGAGCCTTGTGGCCTCCTGCCTCAGGGTCTCCTGCCTCACAGCCTCCTGCTGCAGTGAAAAGATGATTAAGGATAAATGACACAGCCGACGATGCTCGGATAAAAGCGAAGAAAATTGCAATTGAGGACGCCAGTCAAGAAACAATATGGAAATATCTTAAATAAGAGTATTATTGTTTTTTGTCAAGCATTATTTAATATTTTTCATTAATATTTAAAACTCTTATAACATAATCTAGTTTTGTGTACCTCTTTTATTTTTCTTATTTAAATATTAAATGCATGAAGTAAAAAACTACCTTTCGGTATATCATTTTTTTAATACTTAAAATGGTCATTAGGGCAGAGAACCAGTTGTTAAATTATTTGGCTCCCACCACTGCATGTACCCGCCCCTGGCAATTATTTTATGAAAGTAATCCAACAAAGACTTCAACTGACCCAAAAAGAACAGGCCAGTTTCTGATCTCGAAGATAGTACTGTGACTAAATATTAGTGTTAAAGAAACACCACAGCTGTGGAAAGAAGCTCTGTTCATTGACCTTGTAGCAGTATTTGACAGGATGGGGCCAACACTCTGAAAGGAACTCACTGAAGATGTGCCAGTTAAAATAGTATCCTTTCTGTACGCAGGTTTATGAGGAATTGCAACATTTGGCTTCTGTTATTGGTGGGATGTCGAAATGTAGATACTGGTGTGAGATAAGGCTGCATTATCTTTCACTTGCTATTCAACATTGTGATGGATGCAGTCACACAGAATGTTGGCATAGGGTCAAATTTGGACATGCTTGCTGATGGCAGGGTGATTTTTGTACATAATGAAAGAGACATCCTATTTAAAGTTATAACTTTTTTTTTAAAAAAAACATGTAATTAGAGCAGAAAATAGCTACCTCAACCAATATTAATAATCACGTTGGCCAAGCTGTTGCAGTTTTTGGAGTATGAGCATTTTGCCCTTGGCGAAAAAGGCAGCATAAGCACATATGTACATCTATTAAAACTACTAATCTTACTGTACGATACATAATTTTGGGCCTTCTTCAAAATAATTGAAAAAGCTCAATATTTTCCAAACGGGTTGCCTACCCCAAATATTAGAATTTCAGTCTATGGGAAAATACAGAATGAAGCGATGAAATAGTGATGCTGTGATCAACCTATGGCAACCGATGAAATTCAGAAGCATCATGTTCATCATTTGGACACATTTCTCACATAGCCCCATCCTGACTTCAATTGCTCTGCAATTCACAACCTGTAGGTTGGAAAATATGGCAGAGAAGGGAGAAAGATGCTTCCCCACCAAGGATATTTCTTTAATATGATTTAATTTTATATATGTTCTTCCCTCTCTTAGCATTTCCCCAAATTAAACAAAAATCTGATTCTGTTCCCCATTGAAATTTGCAGTGTTAACAGTGCTCTACTTACATTGGATCTCTTAACCACAACCCATCATGAGAACAGTCTGTTCTCTATGAGAAAATGTATCACTGCATCCTTCCAGCTCTCTATATCAGGGGTGGGGAATTATGGCCCCTTTACAATCTGTGAACTTCAACCAACAAACAGCAACAATGTCAAGGTATAAATCACCTTAGTAGAGGGCGAAGGACCGTGCTTCAGAGGATGCATGATGTACATGAAGGAAGAAAATAAAACACGACGCATAATCTTACTAAATACCTTTTAATTACAAAATTATATATATATATATGTGTGTGTGTGTGTGTGTGTGTGTGTGTGCGTGTGTGTGTGTGTGTGTTTATTTATTTATTTATTTATTAATGGGACTTATATCCCGCCCTATCTCCCGAGGGACTCAGGGTGGCTAACAACAACAAAAATTAAAGGTCTCTGTACAGTAAATTAAAATTTAAAATTGAAATAAATTAAAGATTAGAGTTAAAATTGTAAACATAATTAAAATCCCTGTCAGTCCAGGTCAGCCAGGTGGAAAAGGAGTGTTTTGAGGCCGCGGCGAAAGGACCGGAGATCTTGGGCCATCCGAAGCTCAGGGGGGAGCTGGTTCTACAGGGCTGGCGCTCCCACAGAGAAGGCTCTTCCCCTGGGGGTCGTAAGCCGACATTGTCTAGCCGACGGTACCCTGAGGAGGCCTTCTCTGTGTGAGCGTACTGGGCGATGGAGCTAGCTGACTACATCCTAACGTAACAGACATTGACAGCAAAGTGAAAGACAATAAAAGAATAACTGTGAGAAACTTTTTCTAGACATGCGCACAAAACAGTCTGAAACCATAACATAGCTGGACATGTGAGAATCACTATGGTTACCAGATAAGCTATCACCACAGGTGCAGAGAGCAGGGAAAATGTACAGTGCAAACAGATTAATAATCTTGCAACCAGATTAATAAAGGGATCCTGTACTCGTGAATGCATCTATCTGTACCCAATGACTATAGAAGGCCTGCTTAGTGTTGGCAAAGTCTGTTAGATTAGCAGTTATACAAACATAGAGCCTCTTTCCATGAGGGCTCCATCTTTAGGGAATTCTCAGCCAGGAGGTAGGAGTAACACCACTTCCTTGGCGGCCTTGAAATACACATTAAGTGTATGACTGCTTTACTTTTTCTTGAAATGTATATTCATTTTATTCTATAAATTTAGCTTTTAATGTGGCTGTTCCTTTGTTGCTGTTTTAGTCACTTGTGTTTAAATATATATCTTGTAGACAGCTTCAAGGAAGCTTTTCCTTGAAAAAAATAGTGCAAAAATATTCAACTAAATAAACCACCAACTAAATATGAAGAAAATGAGTCATTAGTTGAGATATTTCATGTAAACACACCCTTGATGACAATATTTAACAATTATTCTGACCAGCTGGAAATTAAGGGCACTGGATTAAAATAGGCATTCATAAGGATGTCAGCAACATTTTTGCTACATTTTCATGTGCAGATGTCTCTGGCTTTAGTTCCATGCTGGTTTATGAGTTATTTCCACATTCCTTGGTAATCACCTTTCCAAAAAACTGGAAAGAAGCAAAAGAGGGTAAGAAGCATTCATGATTATTTTTTTTTCTAGGTGCTTCTCCGTGCAACCTCTTCCTTGCATGGCTAGTTTCAATCTTGAATGCAAATCAGGACTCACCTGGGGCAAGAGATGGAGAAAGTGTCACACAATGTGAATTTGAGAAAAACCTGTATTTTCATAACCTGAAAAAGGAAAGAAGGGAAGGAACATCGAATGACTAATTTGCTAAGCTGGAACAGAAAGGCTTATCCATCTGCATTATTCTATTCTGCTCTGTTCCGTCCCATCCCATCCTGTCCCATCCCTTCCTATTCTATCCTAACTTGATTTCCTAGGACTCTGTGAAAGGAGAGTATATAGCAGGCATAACCAAACTGTTGTCCCTCAGACATTTTGGATTATATTCCCATTCCCCATATTCCCTGACCATTGCTCATGTTGGCTGCAGCAGTATGGAAACTGACATTCTGTTAGGAGGTTTAGTTTCGTAATTCTCTGTTGCAAGAAAAATATGGGGTATATCCAAGAATGCTCCTTCATCAGTGGAAAACACATTTCTCACAAAATGCATCCCTCTTTCCCTTCTTGGTAGCCAATCTTCTACAAAAAAGTGGGGGAGTTGGCACATGAAATTTGGATGGTGTGGCATGGAATTTTATCTATTTATTTATTTGTACCCTGTCTTTATTATTTTTAAAAATAATTCAAGGCAGTGAACATATCCAATTCACCTTCTTCCTCCTATTTTCCCTACAACAACCCTATGAGATGAGATGGGCTGAGAGAGAGTGACTGGCCCAAAGTCACCTAGGCAACTTTCATGCCTAAAGTGGGACTAGAACTCACAATCTCCTGTTTTCTAGTCTGGTGCCTTAACCAATACCCATTTCGCAAGGAAGGAAAGCTTAATGAATACTGATCTCATGTCATTCCTTTGTCTTTTACATATTGTGTTGCAAATACCGGTATGTCTTTCCATCAGTGAAATGTACTATCCCTCCTTTCTATAGCTGTAAAATGTAAAGTGATAGTTTCAAACAATTACAATAAACCTATTATAATGTTCAAAAAATCTGGGTGCTTAGAAACCTCCAACCTTATCTTGAAGATCATTGGTTCACATTGTTCCAATAAGAATGATGTGATACTCCTAGCTTCTGAGACTGTCTCCTCTTTTTTTTTTACAAATATAGAAATAATTTGCAGTATCAGAGGAATATTTAAAGATTAATTTTACTCTAAAAGTGGAAGGCATCTTTGGAAAGGGCAAGAACCGATTATGGATTTTTACACCATCTGTTTCCTGCAAGGATCCTTCTAGCTCCAGATTGACCCTCTGATATCTATTCACAGTACTCATGAGTCATTCATTAGAGCATCTGAGTCACAGGCAATATCAATTTCAAAGAAACATTAGTATCCCAACTGTACATACTATATATAAAGAATGAAAATAGCAGAGGAAAAATAGAATTACTTTGGCAAAAATGCTCCTATTTTCCTGCTCCTTTTGGGTCAAATTGGACATGGATATTCATTATGGAGACATGCCATGTTTTCTGCAAGCCTTATTTTGATTTGATGTTACAGGGAAGAAAATCATATATATATTCATCTATATTCTGCTGTAACTGGAACAGATGTACTTTTATGCTTCAGAAAGGCTGTGCTGAATAGTTAAATGAGGAAGGACTGAACTCTTTTATCTGTACTTCAACAGGAGTGTTTTGAAAAAAAAAGACCTTTAGGATACAGTTAAAGGTAAAGGTAAAGGTAATGTGTGCTAGTTGTTTCCAACTCTAGGGGCCGGTGCTCATCTCCGTTTCAAAGCTGAAGAGCCAGCGCTAGTCCGAGGACATCTCCGTGGTCATGTGGCCGGCATGACTAGACATCAAAGGCGCACGGAATGCTGTTACCTTCCCACCGTAGTGGTCCCTATTCTTCTACTTGCATTTTTATGTGCTTTCGAACTGCTAGGTTGGCAGAAACCAGGACAAGTAACAGGCGCTCACTCTGTTACGCGACACTCGGGATTCGACCCCCCCAAACTGCCGACCATCTGATCGACAAACTCAGCATCCTAACTCACTGAGCTACCATGTCATAGATAGATAGAGTTAGAAGCAGAAATATGGGCACTCAATGTGATCTAATTGGGCCCACTAATCTATTAATAAGGGATGCGGTGGCTCAGTGGGTTAGGACAATGAGCTTGTCGATCAGAAGGTCGGCAGTTTGGCGGGTCGAATCCTGAGTGCCGTGTAGCAGAGTGAGCACCTGTTACTCATCCCAGCTTCTGCCAACCTAGCAGTTCGAAAGCATGTAAAAATGCAAGTAGAAAAATAGGGACCACTCCGGTGGGAAGGTAGCAGCGTTCCATGCGCCTTTGGCGTCTATTCATGCCAGCCACATGACCATGGAGACGTCCTCGGACAAGCACTGGCTCTTCGGCTTTGAAACGGAGATGAGCACCATCCCCTAGAGTTGGAAACGACTAGCACGCATGTGCAGGGGAACCTTTACCTTTTTAATCTATTAATAGATCCATAAGCACCATTATTTTAAAGGATAGCTAATTTCAAATGTATTATATTATACAGATAAAACTAATATGATCTACATAGGATATAAATAAACATTATTTTATAATAATGTGTTTTTCTAAAAAAAAACAATTCCCACATGCTCGCAAACATAGTTGTAACTATTTCTTCCTTAGTATACCATTCACTATCACATATAAGTTTAAAAATTGAAAAAAAAAATGTTTTCTCCCTCGATTCTGAAAAATACACAGGCTGGTTTTCACAAAACTAAAACCAAGAATTTTCTTTGCAGGGATTTATAGTGCAAAAAATATGACACAGGATGGGGCGGGGGAAATAAGAGTGACCAAAGAAAATTGGATAAAGGGCCAGTATATTTAGTTCCACTTTCACCCCTGCTTTTCCCAGTTTTAGTCTTCAAACTCTCCAATACATCTTACCTAAACCAAAAGACTGAAGCCAAGAAGAAAAAACAGGAGTCATCTACATTCCATAACAGATAATACAAGGACCATAACAGTCACTATGACAGGCAGAAAACTGGCACTGTACATGCCAAATAGCAGTCAAAAGACATGATGAAAACGCCTTAATCTCACAATACATGGACAGACTTAACCACAGTTTTAACAGAGAAACTATCAGCGTATCAAAATAAATGAATAAATAAATAAATAAAATGCTAGGGAATTCCTGAAAGCTTAGCATTCAGAAAAATCAGCCTTCAATAGACACACAGAAATAAGTCACATTTACCTACCATTAAAAGGAGACAATAAAAAAAAACCTAAGAAAGAAACAAAAAGTTTAGAACACATCCTCTCCAGAAGCCAACACTAAGATAAACAGGGATTGTTGTTTGTTGTTAGTTGCGATGTCGTGTCTGACCCATCGTGACCCTATGGACAACGTTCCTCCAGGCCTTCCTGTCCTCTACCATCTTCTGGAGTCCATTTAGGCTCACGCCTACTGCTTCAGTGACTCCATCCAGCTACCTCATTCTCTGTCGTCCCCTTCTTCTCTTGCCCTCAACCTTTCCCAGCATCTTCTCCAGTGAGTCCTTCCTTCTCATTAGGTGGCCAAAGTATTTGAGTTTCAACTTCAGGATCTGGCCTTCTAAAGAGCAGTCAGGGTTGATCTCTAGGACTGACCGGTTTGATCGCCTTGCAGTCCAAGGGACTCGCAGGAGTCTTCTCCAGCACCACAGTTCAAAGGCTTCAATTCTTTGGCGCTCAGCCTTTCTTATGGTCCAACTTTAACAGCCATACATTGCAACTGGGAAGACCATGGCCTTGACTATACACACTTTGACTAAAACCCCATGGACAGTACCAAAAGGGAAAAAAAACAGGAATTAACACCCTGCAAACAAACTGGCAGAAAACAATCTGCCTATTCAAGGAGGCCTATTCAATTGCCAGGGAGGAAATCACAATCCCATTAAAAACTGGCAAGTCAAGTCACCTCACACTCACTTGCACTGATGATGCTACCTTATGGAGTAATGAAACCTCTGCAACAAACAACCACATATAAAGAGTACCAAGAACTCCACTGTAAACCTTTCCTGTGCTCCTAGGCTCTGATAAAACAGGATCTGGATTGCCAGAAAAAGTTCTAATGCTTTTCTAAACAAACGTGGGTAGAATTCCCTTGGAGACCATGGTTTTCATGCAGCATGGTTTTCATTAGAGGACTGGCACGCATAAATCACAAGGGTGCTGGTGTGGAAGGCTATCTGGCCCCATCTGTTTCACCCAATTTTAGCCCTTCCTAAATGCCCAAAGAGGGTTTATGAATAAGCCTACTGCAATCCTTGAGCCAATTTGTCTCTTAACAGTTGAAGTAACTGAATTAATTTCAATAGCCTTCTTTAAGCATGACTAAGACTGAGAAGCCTTCATTTATTTCCTTTTAGTGAGAGATAATAGAAACACGTAATAAAGAAATATTACAGTAACCCATAATAGAATTTCCTATGCATGTTTATTTAGAAGAAATATTCATTTTGTTCAATGGCACTTATTTTAAAACATTTATAGGATGGTAGGCACTGGCTCTAATTAAAGTTCATTTAGTTCAGGAAGTTCATTTCTGAATAAACATTTATAAGATTGCTCAATAGCATGCCACACTCAGAAAGTATTTTGGGGTAAAAGAATGTGCAAAATAGTTTGATATTTATTTATGGTCATTTACATGTTAACCCTGTGAAGAACAGTTCCACAACACAGTCCTTTCAGCAGTTCGAAGAAGGTTACTGTTGTATGGTTCTGTGCTTGATGGAAGAGACAAGGCGAGTGAGTTCAGCAAAAATCATTCTTTATTTGCTTGCAGGAACTGAACTGGGAAACAGGGCTGCAAATGCAGCTATTTATACCCTGGCCTCTAGGTGGCGGCCAATAGGTTTAAAGCAACCTATTGCTGCCCTAGAAGCAGCCAATGGCGGCGCTGGAGATGGGTTGTCTGAGGAGTTGGGAGCCATTAGCCAGCTTCCCTGCTTAAGCAACCTTCCAGCAATTAACCCCACGTGATATACTTTAGTAAGACAAAGCCCACTACATTACACCCCTCGCCCCTAGAATGTACACATTATAGCAACAAAAAGGAATGATTACAGCAATTACAGAGTTTACAGGAATACAATAGTAGTATGCATAAGTACACATTGTTCCGTATTTTGCTAATACAGAGGCTCTCCTGGCTAGCAGCAATTCAGTGACAAACACAACATTACGGCTCAATTATTTTGGAACAAAATCCTGTAAGTATGCAGGAGGTTTGCAAACCCTTGTAGAACACCTGGGAGAGCCGGGCATCCCCCTGTCTACCAGTTTGCCCACCGGGCTGGGTAGACCAGGGTTCTTAAGTTCAAGAGAGTCTGGCTGACTCGGTTTTCTCTGGCTGGCCATTCCAGGTTGGCCCACCCCAGAGTCCATTTCTTCTGCAGAGTTAGCACAGTGGTTGTAGTGTTCTGGTTGACTTTCTCCATCCGGGGACCCATGTTGCACTCCTGGGCTTTGCCCCTCTATGACCACCTACCTCCCTGTTGCTCTGACGGCTTGGGACCTCAGAGCATTTGGATTACTCAGTCTGGCTGCCGGCTTGAGGTCCGTGGATGGGACCTGGGACAAAGTCATCGTTTTGTGGCTGTTCTGGAAAATGCTTCCTCAGCTGATCGATATGGTGATGAATGACTCGCCCGCCATGAAGGCCCACTTTGTATGAGAGAGGGCCCGACGTTTTGGTGATCTTCCCTGGCACCCACAAGTTCCCATGCCCATAGTTCCGGGCCCACACCCCATCACCCACTTGCAACCCCCTCCAGGGATCTTGGGCGAGAGGCATCTGCTGCCACCCGGTCTGGGTGCAACCTGTCCAGTTTCGTGATTAGTCGCCTCCCCCAGTGCAGCTCTGCTGAGCTTTTGCCCGTTGCCATGCATGGTGTGGTATGCTGGCAGAGCAAAAAGTCGGCCAGTCTGTGGTGCCAGTCCCCAGTCACTATGCGCTTCAGTGATTCTTTTGTGGTGCGCACCATTCGTTTGGCTTGCCCATTACTAGATGGATGAAATGGAGCCAATGTCACGTGCCTAATGAGGTTTGCCCTCAGGAAGGCCTGAAATTCTGCCGCAGTGAATTGGGCCCTGTTATCGGAAACTACAACGTCCGGTAGCCCGTGCATTGCAAAGAGTTTCCTAAGCACCTGGATGGTCCTAGCAGTAGTCATATTTGTGATTGGTATAACTTCCAGCCATTTAGAGTGGCTGTCGACCACTATAAGAAATAGCTGTCCCTGAAAGGGCCCAGTGAAGTCGATATGAATCCTCGACCAGGGTGTGTGTGTGTCCTCCCATCTATGGACAGGAGCATGTGGCATTTCAGGCCTAGACTGCTGACACGTGTAACACCCATGTACTTGTGCTTCAATGGCTTTATCTAATCCTGGCCACCATAAATAGCTTCGTGCCAATGCTTTCATGAGAACAATACCCAGATGACCTTCATGAAGTGATTGCAATACCCTGTCCCTTAATGAGGTGGGAACAATGACCCTGCTCCCCCATAGAATACAACCCTGATGAGCTGAGAGCTCGTGTCTACATGTGAAGTTGCTCTGGAACTCAGGTCCAGGGCTTTTATCCAGCCACCCCCTGTGGATCCAGGATAGCACTCTGCTTAGAGTCTTGCCTGATGCCGTTTCTGCAGCTACATCCCCCGTGTGGAGGGGAAACTGTGGCAAGTCCTGAATGGACAAAACGTGGGCCATTGGGGCTGGATCTGGCTCAATTTGAGGCAGTGGAAGCCTGCTAAGGCCATCTGCATGGCCCATATCCTTGCCAGGTTTGTGAATTAGCTTAAAACTGTAAGCCGATAAAAAATCAACCATCTTAACATTCTAGGGGATAAGATGTGGGGTGTCTGTCTGTCTGTAGTGAATTACCCGAATAGCGTTTTATGGTCTGTGAAGACCGTGAAGTCCCTGCCATATAAGTAGCTGTGGATTTTTTTTTACTCCAGCTACTATGGCCAATGCCTCCTTATCAATTTGTGCATAATTACACTCTGTGGAGGACAGTGTCCTGGAATAGAAAGCAATTGGGACTTGAATCCTTTCACTCTCCAAGTGACTTAGGACAGCCCCCACCCTGTATGGGGACGCATCACATGTAAGACACACCGGCATTGATTCCTTAAAATGAGTGATTGTCGAATTGACAGACAGTAGGGCCTTCAATGCTTGAAAGCTGCTTTCGTGAACATTAGTCCACTTCCACGCAGTATTTTTATCCAAGAGCTGGTGTAATGGCTCTGCCACTACGGCCTTGTTAGGAAGGAATGCATGGCAAAAATTTAGGAGGCCTAGGAATGCCTGAAGCTCTCCCTTCGTTTTGGGGCTGGGTGCCATCTGGATGGCTTTCACTTTTGACTCAGCAGGGTGGATGCCGTTGGCATCGATATGGAAACCCAAGAACTCAGTTGAAGGGAGTCCAATGCTACACTTATTCTTCTTAAGCTTAAGGCCTGCTTCATGAAGCTTTTGAAGGATGACTCTGAGCCTCCTTGCCAGCACCTCAGTGGACTCACCGGTGATGAGCACGTCATCAAAATAAGGTCCAACCCCTGGAATGCCCTTGAGCGTTCGCTCCGTAATGCCTTGAAAACTGCCAGGGGCCACGCTGACCCCAAATTGCAGGCATTTTACTTTAAACGCCCCCCTGTAGATTACAATTGTCTGTGCCATGGCTGTGGCCTCGTCTACAGGAAACTTTTGGTAGGCCTGAGCCAAATCTAATTTTGCAAAAATTGTACCTCCTTGCAGGGACACCAGGATGTGGCTTACTACTGGTACCGGGTACGCATGCTGTTTGAGTGCACAATTAATTGTGTACTTGTAATCAGCACAGATTCTGACCTCCCCATTGGCTTTTAGTGGCATGACAATTGGGGTCTCTCATTCACCCCCATCTACGGGCTGAAGTACCCCCTGTTCTACGAGTTTATCTAACTCAGCATCTATCTTGTGTTTAAGAGCAAATGGCACTCTACAAAGTTTAATCCTGACCAGCACTACAGTAGGATGTAGTTTAAATGTTATTGGCAGGCCCGTGTATGTCCCCAGACCTGAGTCAAACACATCTGCGAATTCCTCACATACTGTCGCTAGACCCGTGACTTGCGTCTGGTTGATCCCGGTTACTTGGATGCCTAGTGCATCAAACCAATTAAGCCCGATCAGGCTCGTTCGCTGACCCCCTACTATGACAACATCCAGGTGCCCAGAAAACCCCTTAAATTTGATGGGCAGTGTGGCCTCACCCTTGACTGCGACTCTGGCATTCTGGAAGTCAGTCAGATGGCCTGAGCTTGGCCCATCTCTTGCTGTGATTGCAGACAAAATTAAATGTCTCAAGTGATATAATGGATATGGCTGAGCCCGTGTCCAGCTCCATCTTGCAAGGGACCCCTTGCAGCTCAACCTGAAGTCTAAACTTTGGCTTAATAGGGCGGCGAGCTTCCGTGCAGCAAATGCTTCTGTGGCTGGAGCAAAACCCTACACTATACTGCCCCGGGGCCCCAGTACATCTCCTAATTGGAATGTCTGACTGGCGATTTAATTGACGGTCCCTCTGGTGACCACTGCAGATTGACGTGATGTGGCTGGTCTTCCCACAGGCCCAGCACATGGCTGTCTGGAACCTACAGTCCATGCATTGGTGGAGGCCACCACACCCTGGGCATCTAAGGAAGGGATCTGCCTTGTAAGTTGCCCCTTGTTGCTTGTCGCTGTGACGTTGTTGGTCGTTGTGCCTTTGTAGC
The DNA here is from genome assembly GCF_964194415.1 of Vipera berus. Lineage (NCBI taxonomy): Eukaryota > Metazoa > Chordata > Lepidosauria > Squamata > Viperidae > Vipera > Vipera berus. The sequence goes on along the minus strand of NC_138202.1, from coordinate 217,110,379 downwards.
TTGTCAACTTCAGTGTTGTCTTCAGAATCTTTAGCATATTCGGTGTCCTCATGGATGGCTTCCTCGTGGTATGCTGTTTTGGCGGGCTGCATGGCTCGTACAGCCCCGCCAGCAGCTTCGTCCACCATAATCCTTTCAGTGCATCTGGGAACGACAGAGTCTCTTTGGCAAAGAGTTTTTGCTGTAACTCTCGATTCCAGAGGCCACAGATGAGCCTGTCCCGGAGCCTCTTCTTTACGTCGGAGAACTGGCACAGGCATGCGGCCTGCCTCAACGCCGCGATGAATTCAGATGCTGTTTCACCTTGTTGCTGAACCCTCTGTTCGAGTGCGTGGCACCAACCGACAATAGCCAGTCCAGCAAACTTAGAATTTACTTTAAAGCTACTAACTAAATTGGAGGAAGGAGTGCTGCATAAATTACTCTGAGATCCTGGAGAAAAAATGGGATACAAACAAATGTACAAAACTATATAGCTTACTGAACAGTAAAAGCCAAAACAGGTCTATGTGTTAATTGTAAAAATTCTGAATTATAAATTTTGAACAGAAGCAATAAGGTTAATTATCTCAAAGTTCTGTCAAAGATAACCACATAATTCTCCCCACATAAATGGGATTATAATGGCAGTGGGCTAGCAAAAAAATCAGTGGAAGCAGGAGCAATTTCCAACTTCCTGTCAGCTTCTCCATTCTTAGTGGGAAGTTGGCAGTGAGCATTGGACATCTCCTTCCCTTCCCTTCCCTTCCCTTCCCTCCCCTCTCCTTCCCTTCAGAACACATAATAAAGACCTTTCCCAGTGTTAGAATAAGTGATACTTTTCTTATTAAAATGAAAAGGCAAAGTTTCATTTGAAAGACTCCACCTTTGCACTTCTGGGGAAGAAATGTTAGACTGAAAGCAGTTCCACAAAATTTGTCGTTTGTGTTCTGGTTTTAAGCAAAGGTAATAAAAGTTGCAAAAATTGTTTCTTTCCTTTTTTTGTTTTTTTAAAACTTTTTCTTATTTTTTTCTTTTCTATTTTTCCTCCGCATCTTCTATTTTTTCTTTTTCTTTTGTTTGTATTAGTTTTTATTGTTGAACCTTTAATAAAATTACTATATATAAAAAGAAAAGCATGACTTTCACTTCTAGAAAATAGTAGACAAATTCCCAATATATTATTGATACCAATTCACTGGAAAACATTTAGGAATCCTCTCTGATTTCATAGTAATACCTTATTGAAGCTAAAGAAGTAAACTAAAATTACTAACATGGTTCTATGCTGAATATGGCAAATCTACTTTCTATAAAATCATTATCTGTTGCTGAAGAATAGGTACCATACAATTCTATAATAACACTCAAAGCAGTGTTTGGTAATAAATCTGGAAGCTCTTTATACTTATTAATTGTGTCCCAAATAGATGGTACAGTATTGCATTATTTAATTTATATAGGTCAAAAGTCTAATAAATTCTGTTGCTCAGGCAGAAGGAACAAGCTCCTGAACCATCCGCCAGGGATTTTTGGCTGGTGAGGGCCAGTAGAAGAATATTTTTTGTGGTGGCCTCTGAAATATTATCCCTCTTGAGCTCAGATTGGTCCCATCACCATCGTAAGGCTCTGAAAATTTAATTCTGTGCTTAAGCCTGTCTCCTGGTTAAGTTCCCTGCTGCTGGTTGTTTATGATTCTCACCTGCTATGGGTTTTATGTTTTAAAATGTTTTTATTATTTTATGTTGTAAACGTCCCAGAATTATTTACTTGAGATGGGTGGCTATATAAATCTATCAAGCAAACAAATAAAAACACTAAATCTCTCCCCCCACACCCCCTAGTATTGTTGCCTTGTGCAATGTAGTAAAAATCCTGTTTTGGTAGAATAAATAAATAATACAATAAATAAAGTTCATATTTAGCACAAAATATCATGACTGGCAGATACAAGAGATAACAATAATTTGTTCACCTCTTCTATAATGTAACATTAACTATATATTTTTAATAGAAAGTATATGCAACAATGTGACCCAGAATAAATGATTTATAAGTATTACATACCATAGGTATTGCTGTAGCAAAGTCCCTGTTAACAACAACAACAATAACAACAACAACACAACTATTTCCTGCCCCATCTGGTTAACAAAATCCTTATCATTCAGGAAAGAAAGATTCAAGGACCATTTAAAAATATATTTCAGTCTATATCAAATAAAACAGTAAGCTTCACAGGAACGTGGTTTGAAATTGTAATACCAGCTGTATCATGCACTTATGTTATACATATTAGGAAACACTCTGCCAAAACAAACTCCTATTGTAGAGAAAATAAGAAAATGACCTAAAATAGAAAATATTGGGAACTAGAGATTTATAGTACAATGTCAGTAATCAACTGTTTCATTGATACTGAATCCTGTTTTTTGTAATAAATTAAGATTTGGCTTTTGCATGGATATTCATATCTTCTCAGTACATCCAAAGAACTGAAGTCTAATACTGTCACAATAAAAGTAACTGGTATAATCTAATTCTTAATTTGTGTGTAAACTCTTCAGTGCAAAAAGTCCACACCTAAGTATCCCCACTGATATAATGTATATAAGAAAATAATTTATTTTAGTGAGGTTTGGATTACTTCAGATCCATATCTTATAAACAGATGACCCTGGTCCAGTGAATGTTAATAATTAAGTTCCATAAAATAATAATAAAACCAAAATGAATTAGCACATACTGAAGTTTAAACATGCCTTTCTCTAGATTGTGGTGTTAAACACTTAATATAAGATTATAAGATAATACTCCAAAAACAAATTACTGTATTATAAGCAGGGTCTACATCATGTTAATTACTCTATGCAACACAAACTGCTTTTTAGAATTTGAGTAATTATTCTAACAATTTTTCCCTGCAATGAATAATTAAGGTAATAAAATAACTTCTTACTACACTTCCAATAACAATATGTAAATGATTTAACAACTTCCCTCCCTCTCTTCTATTTTATATTTGCCTTTCGGTGAGTAACTAATCATCAATGTTAGCTGTAATGCGCTAGCAAGAAAAAAAATAATTAACATCCTTTAGTTCATGCACATTTACCTGTCAGCAATATAAATAAAAAATTAGTAGACCATGCCTAACTTGGTAGTTTGAAACTGGATTGTTTACAAATAATCAGTGTCTATATCCATGACATTCAACCAATGTTTAAAAAGAGGTAAATATTTAATCAATTGCCTCAATTGTATCGATGATTGCCCTTCTTGTTTCATTAAGGTCTGGATTTTATAAAAAAGAGAAAGTGAGTTCAGTTGATTCAGATTGATGTAAATCAAATCCAAACAAATCAACCAGGTTGAAGTGAAGTGCTGGCTAGATGTTTCGAATATAAAGGTGTGGTTCAGTTAGATAAATCTGATTAAAATCTGTCAAGCTGAGGTAAATCAGACATCATCTCATAAAAGTTTTGATATGCCCCTTCAGCTAGTTCCCTGGCCCACCTAGGTTTAAAATAAATATTTTAATCAAAACAGAAAGTTGATAGTAACTTGCAAGGCACTGACCTCCAGCAAGGTTACAGCTCAGGATTTGGTTTTGAGGTGTAACACTTTTTTAGGAAAGAATCAAACTTCAGCAGCCAATCTCTGGCTACACAAGTCTCCTCATGCAAGGCAGCTACTTTTTCTACAGCACTCCCAAAATACCTTTGACCATGTAGATTGCCCAGCAGCCCAAAAGAGCTGAGCTGCTAAATCAAGGAATTCTAAATCAGAAGCCTATTTATTATGCATGATCATACTTCTTTAACACATGGGCATGCTGCTTCTTAGGTTGAAATAGCTGGAGGATGTTTACAATAAAAAAGAGCCATAAAGTAATAAAGCCCTAACTAAAAGGGTATTATACAACTCTATAAAGTAGTTAAAAAAAGATTCATATTGGGAAGGGCCTCACCCAAATTCCAGAGAGTGTGTTCTTCCTGGTAATTAGCCAGACTTGTTTTATTCTTCCCTGTAAGCATTTTAATGTAATATTTATTTATTTATTTATTTATTTATTTATTTATTTATTTATTTATTTATTTATTTATTTATTTATGGGACTTATATGCCGCCCTATCTCCCGAAGGACTCAGGGCGGCTCACAACAATAAAACAGCTATAAAAAACAGTAATACAAATATTAAAAAAGAATTAAATTACAAAGCCCCATAATTAATTACTAAAACCAATAAGATTAAAACAATATTAAAACCCCCCATCCTCAGTCCAGGTCAGCCAGTTGGAAAAGATACGTCTTTAGGTCGCGACGAAAGGACCAGAGATCTGGGGACATCCGAAGTTCTCGGGGGAGCTGATTCCAAAGGGCAGGTGCCCCAACAGAGAAGGCCCTCCCCCTGGGGGTCACCAGCCGACACTGTCTAGCTGACAGCACCCTGAGGAGACCCTCTCTGTGTGAGTGCACAGGGTGGAGGGAAGTCGTTCCTGTCAGCAGACGGTCCTGTAAGTATCCCGAACCTAAGCCATGTAGGGCTTTATAGGTAAGAACCAGCACCTTGAACCTCACCCAGAGGACAACCGGCAACCAATGCAGCTCATGCAGGAGGGGTGTAATATGTGAGTATCGGGATGCTCCCATCACAACCTGCGCAGCCGCATTCTGCACCAGCTGAAGCCTCCCGGTGGTCTTCAAGGGCAGCCCCATGTAGAGAGGGGCTATATATTAAGACAAGCCTTTCTATCCCATATAGAAGGGGTCCCCAACCTGCGGGCTGCAGACTGGTACCGGCCATGGCCCGTGGGGAATCTGGCTGCACAAGTGGCAGGTGAGTGTATGAATCTTCATTTGCACATACACAGGAGCTTGGTTGCATGTGTGAAACCATCCCCTTGCCCACACGGCAACTGCTGCTTGCCAGTCCATGGAATTAGAAAGGTTGGGGACTGCTGCTATATAGTTTTTAGTTAACAGAACAAATCCAACTTGGAATAGAAGTTTGTGGGATCCGGTTTGAAACAATGAGAATGATTCTAGTCCCCCTCCCCTGCTTTAAGTCTTTTGCATTTTGTACAATTATACCCTACTGCAACAATGGCTAGTTGTCAAAATGCCAGTTAGATTATGCTTTTTATTGATTTTTTAAAGTATATTTTCTACTTTATTGTGCCTGCATCTCTCATAAAGCATCATTACCATGTTTCCCCCCAAATAAGACTGGGTCTTATATGCTCCAAAAGATGTATTAGGGCTTATTTTCTGGTTAGGGCTTATATTCAGGGAAATACGGTACTAAATGCGTCTGGCTGACAATCTTAATGGGCTAATTTTGGGGGTGAGGCTTATATTAGGAGCCTCTTGAAAAATCATGCTAGGACTTATTTTCCGGTTGGGTCAGGGGTAGGCAACCTCGGCTCTTTTATGACTCATGGACTTCAACTCCCAGAATTTCTGAGTCAGCTGACTCAGGAATTCTGGGAGTTGAAGTCCATGAGTCATAAAAGAGCCGAGGTTGGCTACCCCTGGGTTGGGTCTTATTTTGGGGAAAACACGGTATTTATAGAGACACAACATGTACTGAGCTGTTTGGCATATAGCAATAACATTACAAATTCAGTTGCAACCTTTTATTTCCTCCCCTCTCTGTCTCTGTCTCTGTCTCTGTCTATCTCTCCACATAGATCTTTTTCTTTGATTTTTCTTCTCTTTCTCTCCACATAGAGATAGAATACTTGGCCTTAAAGTGCTCAGAAGCAGCTGATTCCGAAGTTCATACCATCTGTTTTTGCAAAATCCATATTATTGGTATGTCTCCTTTCTGATGAGAAGAGACTGTAGTGCTGCAGCCTCAATAAATCAAGTAAGACTATAAAGCCATACATAAAATACTTGGGAGGGGGGAGAGAAACGTGACCTTAGAGCCTAACTTGTTTTCATTCAGCAATTGGCCTCTGCTTGACCTTATGTCCAAATCATCAGCAAAGGAGCTAATTTCCCTTAAAGACACAAAAGCTACACATTGTAACAGCTCTGTTTGTATATATTTTTCATCCCACCTTTTTATTATTTTTTATATAAAGAATTCAAGGCGGTGAACATACCTAACATTCCTTCCTCCTCCCATTTTCCTCACAACAACCACCTTGTGAGATGAGTTGGGCTGAAAGGGAATGACTGGCCCAAAGTCACCCAGCTGACTTTCATGCCTAAAGTGGGACTAGAACTCACAATCTCCCAGTTTCTAGAATGGTGCCTTAACCACTAGACCAAATTGGCTCTCCTACTGTTCTTATTAATCTTTTATTGCTCTTGGTGGTGCACTAAATTGTACATAAGGATACTCACAGCAGAGCAATTTTTCCCCTTTGCTCCTGGGTTGACACTGATAGTATTGCTTTTGTTTATTTCTGGATTGGTTCCAGTTAGTACATAGGCTCTATAGTGGATGCTCACAATGCTTTTACTTCCAAACTCTGCCTCCATTAGTTCATCTTCTGTTGGCTTTCCTTCCTAGGTGGCATGGTATGTAGCCAATTTCAGCTATGCCCAGCCTTCACACATTGGCATCTGCAGGTGATCAGGGTAAATAAGTATGATGTCTTGATGTCTTTGTACAAGTAACATATAAGGCATGCAATAACATTTCAACGCCATCAAAGTTTCTACTGGTTGTCTGTATTTCCATAACATCTCTTTTCCATATACATTAAAGAATAGTATACTGTGTATAAAATCCATGTTTATGCATCGGAGTTATACTTCATCTTTGTCCCAATCTCCATGCAATTTCAGCCTCACTCTATCAATCTGAATCTCTATTCAATTTCTGTCTTCTATCAACTGGTTACTGTAATGTTCTTATCTCATAGTCTTTCTCTGACATTCTCTCGGCCTGCAAATTGTGTGCCGTGACAACCTCCATCCCACCCAGAGCTATGTGTTTCCACATAGTTTGACACTATTAACCCCATATTCAGCTGTCCAATTCTTAGGTCATAGTGTTCTTCCTTCCTGAAAAGAAAATAATGGTGGCTAGAAAAGGGGGCTTTTCAGAGGTAACTTCATGACAGTGCAAAGCTACGCATTTTTTTCCTCAGAAGATTAACCAGGTAAGCACATTTTTCAACTCTGAAAGTTTTAAATTGTTGATTTTATTGTACATTCTTGTTTTAATCTTTCTGTTTTCATTGACACTGTGAATTACTCTGGAATTAAAGTGGTATAAAAATGTAGAGAATGAATGCCCAAATGAATAAAATATATATATGCAATGCAGCAGGATTGTTTGCCATATATATATATACTTTAGACAGGGAAACTATAATGAATGTGAGAGACCGCTATGGTATAGATTTGTGATAGCTTCCAAAACATTTGGAGAATGCCTGATTGTAGGAACAAATTACAATGGGGGAAAAAAATAAACCTGGCTTTTAATGTCAAAATTACTTTGAGCCTGGCTTCTCAGATTGGCATAGAAATACTGTACATCCACTTTCCATTTCTGCAAAATGTGGATCTGTTTCATTCTGGGTAGCTCTCAGAACCAAAATAAAAAAAAAGTCCCTTGGAGAGAAAGGGGGGTGGTGGTGGTGGAAATCCCAGTCCCCATGAAATAGCTTTTCAGTGCAATGACTGGAGATGTGATTTGTTCTGACATAATTTAATCTGACCTTCAGCAATAGATACAGGATCTTCTGAGGAGCTACATAAGATTGTTAGATTTCTATATGGCAGGGGTCTTCAAACTTGGCCCTTTTATGACTTGTGGACTTCAACTCCCAGAATTCCTCGGCCAACGTGCCTGGCTGAGGAATTCTGGGAGTTGAAGTCCACAAGTCATAAAAGGGCCAAGTTTGAAGACCCCTGCTATATGGAAAGCCTGTCCTGCTGTTCACAGTTATTATCCTTGAACCAAAAAAGTTGTCAGTTGAAATTCAGCAGAGGTTCAGGTCAGGCTGATTTGGTATTTTTTTTCCACCTGAAGCAAACCCTCTCAGTTTCTAAACGCTTGCTATAACAGAAACTGAAGAGAATTTTTCAGCAAAAAGCTTTCAATGACCACCACGTAATTTCAGGATTAATTACGCTACTTTCCCCCTTTTCTTTTCTTTTCTTTTCTTTTTTTTTCAACCCTGGCATTTTCAATGAAAAGGTAATTGATTTTTCCCTGAAATGGGGACAAAAAAATCCAAAGGGAAAAGTCAGTTTTATAATAAGAATGTTATTCAAAGGTTTTGCAATGTTTGAGACAGTTGAACAATGCAGAAACTGTTCTACGTGGATTCATAGACAACACACACAGAGAGAGTATAGGCAATATATGTATATTGCAGGACATGGAAAATAATCTATGTCTCTGACTCCCCCTCCCCCTCCTCCTTCCCCCTCTCCTCCTCCTCCTTCTTCTTTTCTCTCTCTCTCTGTATGTGTATGGCTTGAGAAGTGGTCAGCATGTTTTTGCTGGAAAGGAAAAAGCCCATGCTATCCTCTGCCTCATTATCTTTGATTTTCAGTATCTAAAGTTGGACAATATAGAACACACTTCATTATCTGCATAAAAAAATTCACATATCTATAGTTTTAAATTTGCTTGCAAGGTGTGCACATAAGCAAAATGGCAGGTGGATTTTTACACATTCATGATATTTTTTTCACTGTCTCATTATTCATGGTCTCATTATCTGCCGTAGTTTGGCTGGAGCAGGACCTTGCAAATAGCAATATCTGTTGCCAGCTTCCCATCCCTAAATCATCCTTGTTTTCTGCTACTGAACATTTTCCTGTTGTCTAAAGCAGGGGTCTCCAACCCCCGGTCCGTGGACTGGCATGCGGCTTACCAGCAACCGGGCCGCACAAACAAGTGAAGCCCCATCCACTGGATGCAGGCAGCACATGAAACCACGTCTCCTCTAATCTGTGGAAAAATCTTTCTCTACAGAACCGGTCCCTGGTGCCCAAAAGGTTGGGGGCCTCTGGTCTAAAGGCATACACATATTCCCACATACCAGAAACTCATGGCATCCGATTTCTTACAGCTAAAACAGCACTGATGAATTGATACCAGATCATTACAGTACTCTGAAATACTATAAATCATAATATTTGGGAAAGGGAAGTACAGCTTACAGCAGCTTTTCATACCCTGGGGAACCTCCAGAAGTATGGATTTAACTTCCAGAATTCTCAGCAATGAACTTACTGGCTGAGAATGAGGTGATTTGAAGTATGTACCCAGATTCAGAAAGGGTGGCTTATACATGATGATGTATTCTGCCTTGTTCAACAAACCATGGTTAAACTATGGCTTAGGATGAGGTCTGACAATCTGAGTTCACAGGGTCACATTTGGCAAGTCCATTAGGTAGACCAGACTTGGAGATCCGAGGGCTAAAATGACTTTTGGTCAAGATTGGATAATAAGAAACTCTTTCTAATCAGATTGTGCTATACCTCTTCCTCATCTTATAGTTTACTGAATTAAGGAAGCATCTACTCTTCTCAGTGTCATCTTGTGGTTCTGTGACTGTCTTCTGGAATGAATTTAAACTGCCATCACCTGTAACAGAATACAGTTTGGTACATTATTTTCATTAATAAATATTTTTCATATGCATTCGGTCATAATATATACATAATGCTTGTTCAGTCTTTGTTTTCTTGAATAGTTATCCCAAAACTCAGAGAATGCCAGCTTTAGAAAGATAACTCAGTTCAGATTTTAAAATGTGGAAAATTAGGGAAGTCAGCAGTAAATTAGGAACAGAAATAAAACTTCCCTTTTCTTCCATAGCAGTGAATTTGATCCATTTTGGAGCAGGTAAAAACTTTTTTCTTTGCAAGAACGTTTAGAATCTATCTGTTGTTTTTTTTAACAAAATTATAATTGGTTCTACATTTTTTAATTTAAGTGCTATGCTATTGTGGGATTAAATAACATGAATTCCAGGAGCTCTTGGAGGTCGAAGAGTGTGGTACTATTAGCAATAATACATACATACATACAAACATACATACATACATACATACATACATACATACATACATACCTATTGTATTCTTAAGATATTTATTTTGTACGGTCACAGTCTCAAATAGACATCTTAACAATAGATCTATAAGAACAAGAAAATACATTTTTTCCCTATTTCTACAAATTATTTTGAATTAAAATAAATTTAGGTAGTCTTACATGCCTGTAAAGTGTCTGGATATAGTGAAAGCCAATTTTTCTTGTTTGTTGGTTAAACTAGATCCATAATATCCTAAGGCGACAAAAAATGTGCATCTCCCGGAGTTGAATTGTGAGTGAGATGGGTGGTCTCTAAATTTGATAAATAAATAAATAAAAATACAATCAATGTCTCCTTTAGCTTGATCTCAACTTCTAAGGATTTAATGGGCATGTCCATATCAGGGTCTTTTGGCAATAGTATGAAAGTGGCTTTGCCAATGCATTCTTGTAGGATGATATTCAACTTCCCATTGCCCACCTTAACAATCTCGAATCTAGAAGCTACTAGCAAGCTGACAATCAACCTTTCAAAATGAAAATATGTTTTTGCCATCAAATAAGACAGGATGTTCATGGAATGTAGCTGTAGTAATGAAAGACATTGATGCTGTCACCTTGAAGTGAAAAACTGATTAAGGAGAAAAGAAATAAAATCTTATGTCTAACAGTTAATGATAGGTTAAACCCAACCAACTTTATCTCTTTGTGCTACAGGTATCATACAGAGTTCGTCTTGATATATCCACACTTGGCTATTTTCACTGAATGAGAGTTGGCTGGAATAAGGGCAGGTGATAAAATCCTCTCCTGATAAACTTGAGTGGGGTTGAAGCATTAAGTGAGATTGCTTTAGTTTTAGTTTAGTTTCAGTTTCTGGGAAAGATCTGTTTAATATGTACACATTTAATCTTGTATTTTATGTTTTAAACTTTATGTCTTATGTTGTTGTTGTTAGTTGCGAAGTCGTGTCCGACCCATCGCGACCCTATGGACAATGTTCCTCCAGGCCTTCCTGTCCTCTACCATCTTCTGGAGTCCATCTAAGCTCACGCCTACTGCTTCAGTGACTCCATCCAGCCACCTCATTCTCTGTCGTCCCCTTCTTCTAGTGCCCTCAATCTTTACCAGCATTAGGCTCTTCTCCAGTGAGTCCTTCCTTCTCATTAGGTGGCCAAAGTATTTGAGTTTTAGCTTCAGGATCTGGCCTTCTAAAGAGCAGTCAGGGTTGATCTCCTCTAGGACTGACCGGTCTGATCGCCTTGCAGTCCAAGGGACTCGCAGGAGTCTTCTCCAGCACCATAGTTCAAAGGCTTCAATTCTTTGGCGCTCAGCCTTTCTTACGGTCCAGCTTTCACTGCCATACATTGCAACTGGGAAGACCATAGCCTTGACTATACGCACTTTTGTTGACAGGGTGATGTCTCTGCTTTTTAGTGTGCTGTCTAGATTTGCCATGGCTTTCCTCCCAAGGAGCAAGCGTCTTTTAATTTCTTGGCTACAGTCCCCATCTGCAGTGATCTTGGAGCCCAGGAAAATAAAATCTGTCACTACCTCCATTTCCTCCCCATCTATTTGCCAGGAATTGAGAGGGCCAGATGCCATGATCTTGGTTTTCTTAATGTTTAGTTTCAACCCAACTTTTGCACTCTCCTTCTTCACCCGCACCAACAGGCTCTTTAGTTCTTCTTCACTTTCTGCCATTAGAGTGGTATCATCTGCATATCTTAGGTTGTTGATGTTTCTTCCGGCAATCTTAATTCCAACTTTTGATTCATCTAGCCCTGCCTTTCTCATGATGTGCTCTGCATATAAGTTAAATAGGCAAGGCGACAGTATACAGCCTTGCCGGACTCCTTTCCCAATTTGGAACCAATCAGTGGTTCCGTGTCCAGTTCTCACTGTTGCTTCTTGGCCCGCATATAGGTTTCTCAAGAGACAAATAAGCAGAAGTAGATGTTTTTCTGGAACTCTCTAGCTTTCTCCATGATCCAGCGTATGTTAGCAATTTGATCTCTAGTTCCTCTGCCTCTTCGAAATCCTGCCTGTACTTCTGGTAATTCTCGATCCACATACTGCTGGAGTCTAGCTTGTAGAATTTTAAGCATAACTTTACTAGCATGAGAAATGAGTGCAATGGTGCGATAGTTTGAACATTCTTTGGCACTGCCTTTCTTTGGAATTGGAATGTAAACTGATCTTTTCCAATCCTGTGGCCACTGTTGAGTTTTCCAAATTTGCTGGCAAATTGAGTGTAGTACTTTTACTGCATCGTCTTTTAAGATTTTGAATAGCTCAGCTGGAATACTGTCACCTCCACTAGCTTTGTTGTTGCTCAGCTTTTCTAAGGCCCACTTCACTTCACATTCTAGGATGTCTGGCTCGAGGTCAGTGACCACCTCATTGTGATTATCAGGGACGTTAAGCTCATTCTTGTATAGTTCTTCTGTGTAATTTTGCCACCTCTTCTTAATCTCTTCTGCCTCTGTTAGGTCCCTGCCATTTTGGTCCTTTATCATGCCCATTTTTGCATGAAACGTTCCTTTCATCTCTCCAATTTTCTTGAAAAGATCTCTGGTCCTCTCTATTCTATTGTTTTCTTCTATTTCTTTGCATTGTTCATTTAAGAAGGCATTCTTATCTCTTCTAGCTATTCTTTGGAATTCTGCATTTAATTGGGCATATCTTTCTTTTTCTCCCTTGCCTTTCACTTCCCTCCTTTCCTCAGCTATTTGCAAAGCTTCCTCAGACAGCCATTTTGCTTTCTTGCATTTCTTTTTCTTTGGGATGGTTTTGGTTGCTACTTCTTGTACAATCTTGCGAACCTCCATCCATAGTTCTTCAGGCACTCTGTCTATCAGATTTAATTCCTTAAATCTATTTGTCACCTCTACTGTATATTCAACAGGGATATGATTTAATTCATACCTGACTGGCCTAGCGCTTTTCCCTACTTTCTTTAATTTAAGCCTAAACTTTGCAACAAGAAGCTCCTGGTCTGAGCCACAGTCAGCTCCTGGTCTTGTTTTTACTGACTGTATAGAGCTTCTCCATCTTTGGCTGCAGAGCATATAGTCAATCTGATTTCTGTGTTGACCGTCTGGTGATGTCCATGTGTAAAGCCGTCTCTTGGGTTGTTGGAAAAGAGTGTTTGCTATGACCATCGTATTCTCTTGACAAAATTCTATCAGCCTGTGCCCAGCTTCATTTTGTACTCCAAGGCCAAACTTGCCTGTTATTCCAGTTATCTTTTGGCTTCCTACTTTAGCATTCCAATCCCCCATGATGATAAGGACATCATTTTTGGGTGTTAGTTCTATAAGGTGCTGTAGGGCTTCATAGAACCGGTCAGTTTCATCCTCTTCAGCACCGGTGGTTGGGGCATAGACTTGGACTACTGTGATATTGAATGGTTTGCCTTGGATTCGAACTGAGATCATTCTGTCATTTTGAGGATTGTATCCCAGTATTGCTTTTCCTATTTTTTTATTGACTATGAAGGCTACTCCATTTCTTCTGAGGGATTCTTGCCCGCAGTAGTATACCTGATGGTCATCTGAATTAAATTCACCCATTCCTGTCCATTTTAGTTCGCTGATACCTAAGATGTCAATGTTTAGTCTTGTCATCTCTTGTTTGACCACGTCCAACTTTCCTTGATTCATGGATCTTACATTCCAGGTTCCTATGGAGAAAAAAACTTTACAGCATCGGACTTTCCTTTCACCACCAGACATATCCACAACTGAGCGTCCTTTCGGCTTTGGCCCAGTCGCTTCATTCTTTCTGGCGCTACTAGTACTAGCCCTCTGCTCTTCCCCAGTAGCATATTGGACGCCTTCCGACCTGAGGGGCTCATCTTCCAGCGTCATATCGTTTTGCCTTTTGGTACTGTCCATAGGGTTTTCATGACAAAGATACTGGAGTGGTTTGCCATTTCCTTCTCCAGTGGATCACGTTTTGTCAGAACTCTCTGCTATGACCTTTCCGTCTTGGGTGGCCCTGCACGGCATAGCTCATAGCTTCATTGAATTACGCAAGCCCCTTCGCCACGACAAGGCAGTAATCCATGAAGGGGTTATGTCTTATAGTATGCCTTATTTTAATTATGATTCTTCTGGCGTGAATAAACAGATTGTTTTGAAAGAGATGAATAATATAGTATTTCACCATTTTGTTCCTTGAAAAACATTTAGATCCACACTGCATGAGTTCTGACATTAGGAGACAAATGAAAGTAAAGTCGTTGAATAAGTGGATCGTTAATACCTTGTATCTGAGCAAATATAGACTTTGAACACGCTTTAATCAATGATCTAAATTGGGGACAGACAGGAAGAATGATTTTGCTTGATTCAGGCTGCAGTTCTATGATCGCTGTAGGGCCTTGCAAATACCTTGCTTTTTGTCTCTAGTTACCTCTAAGATCAAAAACAGCACTCCAGCTTTTGAGGATGGTAGAATTGCCTTCCAACTCTTTTGAAAGAGTTTTCTGAGATGTTTCTTTTCAAACTGGAATTTGATCACGGGAAAGAAAAAAAAAGTAACATGCTAATGGTGGGCAATAGTTGAACCTATGTGTAGCTGCTGTTTAGCAACCACAATTGGGACTGAGTCTCAGTCACTAAGTGCTGCATTGGTAAGTGAAACCGCATATTTTCTCTGCTTTACAGGTCTAGAAGGTTGTAAATGTGAGGATTAGTTGCAAATTCACTTTTTTCATCAGCATTGTCACTGTGAATAGTCACTAAATGAGGACTATCTATATTGAATCCAAAGCCATACTGGCTGTTCTGTGCTCCTTCAGAAATACTGCATTACTTACCCTCGCATATGAACTGCATTTTAAACAAGATATTTTTATTAGTAGTATAGTGGGATTCAAGGGGAAAAAGCCTCTGTTAATGACCCCCCCAAAAAAACAAGAACAACTGTTGTAGTCCTCGACTTACAACAGTTCATTTAGTGATCATTCAAAGTTACAACAGCACTGGAAAAAGTGACTTATAACCATTTTTCACACTTACAACTCTTTCGGCATCCCCTTAATCACACAATCAAAATTTGGATGCTTGGCAATTGGTTCATATTTATGATGGTTGCAGTCTCCCGGGGTCATGCAATCATGTGACTTTTTGTGACCTTTTGACAAGCCATGTTACTAATTTAACAACTGCAGTGATTCACATAACAACGGTGGCAAGAAGGGTCATAAAATGGGGCAAAACTCACTTAACGGATGTTTCACTTAGCAACATAAATTTTGGGTTCAGTTGTGGTCGTAAGTCGAGGACTACCTGTACTAAATATAAATAAAAACATTGTGGGAAAAAGTTCTACTGCTGACACATTCTCCTTTTGTGTGTTTTCCCAACTACTGACCACAACCTAGGTTATTATACTTTACATTGTACATTGAAGATTATTGCTGGTATCTGTCTTAAGTCCATTAACCTATTATTGATGATTGCTCTCATAACATTTTTACAAGTCACATTTCAAATGTCTACGTTTGTGCTGATGTGTAATGTGCAGTATATAGGGGAGCTAAAGGTAAAGGTAAAGGTTCCTTCGCACATGCATGCTAGTCATTTCCAACTCTAGGGGCCGGTGCTCATCTCCATTTCAAAGCTGAAGAGCCAGCGCTTGTCCGAGGACATCTCCGTGGTCATGTGGCCGGCATGACTAGACGCCAAAGGCGCACGGAATGCTGTTACCTTCCCACCATAGTGGTCCCTATTTTTCTACTTGCATTTTTATGTGCTTTCGAACTGCTAGGTTGGCAGAAGCTGGGACGAGTAACAGGCACTCACTCTGTTACGCGGCACTCGTGATTTGACCCGCCAAACTGCCAACCTTCTGATCGACAAGCTCAGCGTCCTAACCCACTGAGCCACCGTGTCCCTTATAGGGGAGCTATTCTTGTCCAAATTTGGCTAGATCTGAAATTCCAACTCTATGATGCTATAACACACACACACACACACAGAGAGAGAGAGAGAGAGAGAGAGAGAGAGAGAGAGAGAGAGAGAGAGAGAGAGAGAGAGAGAGAGAGAGAGAGAGAGAGAGAGAGAGAGAGAGAGAGAGATTTGATATTTGCATGCATGCAGTTTTCCCAATATATGTCTCTTGGGGATGCATTTTCTCAATTATATGCACTGCATCCCTTCCTGACTGTCCATTTTGCCTTTGAATCCTTTTTGGCAAAACATTATTATTATTATTATTATTATTATTATTATTATTATTATTATTATTATTATTATTATTATTATTATTATTATTATTATTATTATTATTATTATTATTAATATACTGCCCCTCTCCCGAAGGACTCGGGGTGGTGTACAGGGCAATTAAAACACTATATACAACACATAATATACAAAAATTAAAATAAATTAAACCAAGTAGCCCTAAACAATAAAACACATTCTAAAATTTAAAATTTAAAATCTAAAATCCCAGTCCCTCAGTCCAGGCCGGCAAGTTCAAATAGCCAAGTCTTCAGGTCGCGGCAAAAAGAGCGAAGGTTGGGAGCCATCCGGAGCTCAACAGGGAGCTGATTCCAGAGGGCAGGCGTGCCCACAGAGAATGCTCTCCCCCTGGGGGCCACCAGTCGACATTCCCTGACTGGCAGCACCCTGAGGAGGCCCTCTCTGTGGGAGCGCACAGGACGATGGGAAGTTAACGCCGGCAAAAGGTACTCCCGTAAATAATCTGGGCCCATGTGAATTCTGTGAATTCTGTTGTAGTGAAACCTTGAAATCCACACTGGGATTCTTTGGCATCTGTCTTAGAAATGGGCTACAAACTTCCTTCAGATTATGGGTGTATTACATTAACTGGCTTAATTAGGCCAAAGTTCCAGCATATCTACAGTACATGTAAATTAGCAGTTCCGTATATCCTGTTGCAACAAGTGATAAATTGGAGTCACAGGAGGGAAGGACTGTTTCCCAGAGAGCAAAGAGACAGTGGAGATTGGAATGTCTGATGATTAGGAAGAGGGTAAAGGATGACCCTCCCTAGAAATTCACAGAATATATCTAATATACTTATTCAGATTGTTTTAATCTGGAAAGATTTTGTGTGTAGGTGAACAACAACAATAATAATAAACTATTAAGCAGTAAGCCCTCATGCCATTCTTTTTTCTTTGGGCCTGACATTACTAGGAATATCCTGTCTTAACTGAATACACCAGTATAATGCAATAAATTCCTTTCAGCCTGAGAGCACTAGGTTAAAATTTGTTAGTGGTGATGAGGGGGAAAAAAGCATTTTGAGCCATGATACTACCTGAGGAAACTTTAAAACAAATAGCATTCCAAAATGAGTATTTATACCCATTGAAAAATAATTGAGTGTGTCATGCCAGCAGAACAGCATTTTAATTATTAGAGGAAAAATGGATCGTGTTTCCTGTGGCATGAACTCATTTTATGCCTAAGATTTACTTCAGTGAGAAATTAATGAGGATCCAATTTCCACAGAGAATTTGTATCATTTTATTTTTTAAATAGCTTTCAGGAATATTTCTGAAGACCTTGGTCATCATGAACGATGATGTTAATATTCAAAGACAAAGGAACTAAAAGACAATTTATATGCAGATTAAACATATCAACAGAATGTGGAAAAAAAATGAACCATAAGGTTAAAAAAGCAACAAAGGGGATGTGATATTCAGGTGGGTAATATAATCTTCATATTTAATTATTTGAACATTTTATTTCTTCTGAATGGTTGTCCCTTATGGTCTCTATTCTAAATATGTGAGAAATTCAAATTAAAAATGAACAACATGTACACCCTGTTGATTTTCTCAAGAAAAGTAATTTCTTAAATTTGATAGGAAATAGTTTCTGAAGCTTCTTTTAAATGCAGTTGGGGTTGGGATATACTTCAGAGCTGAACAGAAATAAGTGCTTTGAAGAGCACTAGAACAAGATGATGGCAACTGCTGTTTAAAGCAGCTGTGTCATTTCCTGGGATGTGTGGCTATCTGCTACAGCTGTCATATTGATTCTAGGTAAAAAAAGAAAAGAAAAAAAGAGTGGCTGCTTTGAGGAGCTCAAAAGCTGCATGTTGTCAATCAGATCCAAAGCTGCCCTAATGCAACTATTCCCAGTAGGTTTTTAGATAATGCTTCCTATATAAAAGGTCTGGGAACGTGAAAGACTTTCTCCTGAAAACTAGGATGAATACAACTGTTTAAAGCTAGACGGAGCAATGAACTGATTTCGTATAAAGCAACTTCCTATACAAGGAAGGATAGTCTGGTGATAACTGAAAATCTCAGGCAAAAGGTTAAGGGCATGATTCTGTATTTGAGTTTGGATGGGGTTGACTGAAGAGGCTGGTTGCTTTTGACTGAGAAACAGGGAAATTGTTTTAACGGAAGATAGGGATCCATATCCTTGTGAAATTCTTAATGAACTTAGATCTTCAGAAGAAAAATGTACACCATAATTTCATAATATGCCTAGAAATTTATTCTTCACCTCAGGGATAACTCTTGATTTCCAAAATGAATGTGCCTTTCATCACTTTCTCTGAACTGCATGATCTTTTATTTTTGATTTGGATTTCTTTTGCAGGAGTGTATGGCTAGCCTAGAGAAAAGAAGGACTAGGGGCAACATGATAGCGGTATTCCACTATTTGAATGGTTGCCACAAAGAGGGGAGGGTCAACTTATTTTCCAAAGCACAAGCAGACAAGACAAGAAACAATGGATGGACACTAATCAAGGAGAGAAGCAACCTAGAATTAAGCAGACACTTCCTAACAGTGAGGACAATTAACCAGTGGAACAGCTTTTTTCTTTAGAAGTTGTAGGAGCTTCATCACTGGAGGTTTTTAAGAAGAGACTGGACAGTCACTTGTCTGAAATGGTATAGGGTCTCCTGCCTGAGCATTAGAAGATCTCCAAGGTCCCTTCCAACTCTATTCTGATTGATTGATATGCAGAACTATCATGGAATTCATTCTGAATTCCCATCTCATTCTCTCTCCTCTACGTGTACCCTTACCCCATAGTGAAGATGACATTTGCTTACCTGTGATGTGTCATAGTTGCAGGGCTGTGCTAAATGTAAATGATAAATGCTATGCTTTGTGCAATGTGCAAAATCATCATTTGATCTATCCTTGCCCCCTATGTCTATTGGAGGAAGTAAATAATAATAATAATGGTCTTTATCCAATGGAACAGTCCACCACTTATAGAGCCAACGGGAAATTGGCTCTCAATAGCGAGCTGTTTAACGTGGAAATGTAGATAGATGACAGCAGGAAATTCTCTATACCCTTTTATGAGCACTTTATGGGTAATATTTGGAGTTTTATGGATGGAGAGGGGGAGAGGAAGGGGAAGACATATAAAGAGAAAAAAATGAAAGGCATAGCAGCTTTGACTGCAATCCATATGGGTACTTCTAGTCCAATTAGAAGCAGACATGTGATGTATCATTGGTACTTAATGCCCAAGATACCGTCAATATGTATAAATATGTTTCAAATGTATGTTGGAAATGTAACTGTAAAGAATTACATTTATTTTTGGCATCTTTGGTGGACTTGTGATAAAAAAATCCCTTTTTATGACCCTGTAATCCCTTAATCTGGGGTAGAATTAGGGCGTCTGAATGGAGTTGAGCATTTACTGACTGGATACCGTTCCTGACACCTACACAGAGTTCTCAGCAGGTATTTTTTCTTTGTACCCTAGGAGAGAAACATCTCTCACTACCTAGGATTGAACTCTTAACATTCTGGGTGGGAGATAAGCGTCTTCACCACTAGACCACCACACCACTGTTTGATGGTCTTGTGATAAAACAAAGAAAAATTGGGGCCATGTTTCTGTTTTAATTCATAAGATTTTATTTAAAAAACAAATATAAAATTGAAAGCAGAAGTTTTCCTTTTAAGGCTACTGGATAAAGAACTTGAAAGAAAGTTTGGAAGTTTATTATATACATTGACTGCACTGAGAAGCCTTTATGTGGAAAAATGGAAAGTCATATTAATTCCCACAATAGAATGGAATGGAAAAAAAAATAGAATAGGATGGAAAAACTGATGGAGTTGGCAAAGCTCACCTCTTTCACAGCTGTAGTGATTGGCATAACAACTGTGGGAAGAAAGGTAGTAAAACTGAGCATGTCTCCAGTTATCAACCCCCTTGGAAATTCTGGTCCCAATTATGGTTGTAAGATGAGGGCTACCTGTAGTTAGATCTATTTCTTCCTGGTCATAAGATAATTACCAACGACAGTGATTGAGTTCTTTTCTCAAAATCCGTCAACACTCATATTGACCTATGCACTAACTTTTAATCTCTGAAAATCTTGAATAATATGTCATCAGGTTTTTTTCACAAAGTAAACAAAAGGGCCCATCTGACCATTTGAAGGTATTTACATTCATTTATATTTCTAAAAGTTGAGCTCTCTTACTTTATTTTATATATTTTATTGTATTGCTTTTCTGTTCGTTGAAAGAATTTTATTTTGCGATTCATCTTCAATCAAGTTGGAGTAACATGAATTTTCTTTTATATCTCACTTTGATTCACTTGCAAGAATCATATAAAAGAAATGACAAAAGCATCCAACTTACCTAACAGACTGGCTGAATGGCGGGAACCTAAAATGGAGAATACACATTTTATGAAATCACAGATGGGATTATGAGAATCTTCTGCAGAAATGTATGAATTTCTTTATGCATGTGTGTATGCCTGCATGTTCCTGAAATAATGCTTTGTACCACATAATCATAGCTATAAAACAAACCCCCAAAAAGTGCATTCTTCTATTGTCTCACTTTTGCTCTGGTGATTTTAATTGGAAAACAAATTTGGATGTTAGGCAATGCTGACTTCAACAAGACAAATGTGTTACATTTATTGCGAAAAAGGAAGGAAGCATTTATCTTTATATAAAGTAGTAAGCAGTTACAATAAGAGTGAAGTAGTGTGCTGACAAAAATAATCAATTGATTCATGGTCTCTTTGAAGTTATTCTTTGTCTTGCTAACATTAATTCAGCATTACAGAATGAACTATATGATGTATTCATTTATTGTTTAGCCTCAAGGAGCTGTAATAATTAGTCAATTCTCATTGAGTTGCACCCTCAATATGTTTTAATCTTTCTATTTTTAATAGCTATTTACTATTATGCCTGGTTACAGAATTGAAGGGCCTTGGCAAAATACCATTTATGGTGGCCCTGGTTGGCTTGATTTGGAAATGGTTGTGGGAAGTGGGGATAAGAGCACTGTAGGACATGACCAGGCTAAACCTGGTGTGTGTGTTTGTGTGTGAAACGCATCCTCAGTCTTTAGTTCTCAATAAGAGAACTAAATCCAGCTCAGGTTGAATTCCATTGACTCTTACCTAGTGCCAACTCGTTTTGACCATTAATAGTTCAGATTCCTGTACAGAACTTTAGTATACAATAAACCTATATTGTCATTTGAACTGCCTGGATTCCTGAATTGCTGCTCTTGACAAGTACTTGTTGATTGGGCAGGAAAACACAAGAGCTGCTAGTTTTGCAATAGCCCAAAGGTCATCATGGTATTGGAGTACGTACAAAAACAGAATTTCCTGACCAAGATAATCTTGTTCTGATTTGTGTAGGTATGCATGTGTGTGTGTGTGTGTGTGTGTTTATTTATTTATTTATTTAATTGATTTTATATACCACCCTATTCCTGAAGGACTCAGGGCGGTTTACAGGGTGAGTTAAAACAATACAAATAAGTACACTTTAAAATAGAATTAAATAAGACTAGCCCACAATTAAACAAATTAAAATAAAAATAAAAATAATTAAAATTATTAAAATTAAAATTAAAATTAAAATTAAAATTAAAATAATTAAAATTAAAATTAAAATTAAAATTAAAATTAAACCCCCTCAGTCCAGGCCAGCAAGATCAAACAACCAAGTTTTAAGGTCCCGGCGAAACGAGCGAAGGTCCGGGGCAGTTCGAAGTTCTACCAGCAGTTCATTCCATAGGGCAGGCGCACCCACAGAGAATGCCCTCCCCCTTGGAACCATCCGTCGGCATTCCCTAACTGGCGGAACCCTAAGGAGGCCCTCCCTGTGGGAGCGCACAGGATGCTGGGAGGCTGATGCTGGCAGCAGGTGCTCCCTGAGATAATCCGGACCCATGCCATTTAGCATTAGCAGTATAGTCTGTGGTACTTACAGAATTAATGATTAATTGATAATTACTTGATTTGATTGATGATGTGCCATTAAGTTCATGTTGACTCTTAGCAACCACATAGATATAGAGCTGGGAAGATTTGCTCTAACTTGATCCTTCAGGTCTGCCAATAGTGCACCCTTTGTCACTATCTCTAGGTCCATCCATGTTGCTATAGCTTGTTCTTCTCTTCTCTTTCCTTCTACCTTTTCCAGCATTATACACTTCTCCAGAGAGAAGTTTGAGCCTGGCTATCAGTGCCTCAGATGAGAACTCTGGATTGATTATCCATTTATTTGATTTGGGGTGGGGTGGGGGGGATGCCCATAGTATTCTTTGGAATCTTTTCTAACATAACATTTCAAAAGTATCAACATTTTTTCTGTCCTGCCTCTTTAAAATTAAACTGTTGCTTCCATAGAGTATTTAGATTTATTTATTTACATGTCAAATTTAGAGACTACCATCTCACTTGCAGAGTGGGTCGCTAAAGTATAATGGGGAACATTATTGCCTGCATAATTCTGATATTTTTGGGTGTAGACACAGTTCAGCATCTGAATATCTTTTTTTCAAGGCTTCCATGGCTATTCTTCCAAATTTAGTTTGCAGCATATTTCTTGACTGCTGGATCCTTTCCTGTTGGCGGTTGATCCCGAAAGGCAGTAGCTATCCACCACTTCAATACATTCGTTATAAATTCAAATGCTAGTTGCTGTCCCTGTGGTTATTAGTTTGGTCTTCTTTATCTTTAATATAAATTTGATTGAACTTTAATCATAAAAACTGCAAATCTATCTGCAAATATGTGTCAGTGCACAGCATTTAATGACTGAAATAAAAGGAAGAAAAATAAACACTCTGTGTTGAGAGAGAGAGAGAGAGAGAGAGAGAGAGAGAGAGAGAGAGAGAGAGAGAGAGAGAGAGAGAGAGAGAGAAAGAGAGGAGCGATGTTGGTAGGTGTGATGCATTGTACATTAAAAAATAGACATGCACAGAAATGCAAGAATCATAACATGGAAATCTTTGGGGTAAGAAAAAAGTAGATAATGTTATGGAACATTATCACAGACTGGATAGACAGAAAAGTGAGGTCTTTCAGATGGCAGTTATTCAAAGATACAAGCAATAGTGACACTGGGAAAATGCAGTTATTTATTTATGCAAAGGTGGATGAAAGAGCAACGGAACCCACAATCCTGGTTATAAACCTCACCAACAAGGAGAAATTGCTTGAAGAAGGACAGGTGACAGGGAGATATTTGGTCATGTCACCCAGGAACTGAGAAGTAAGTGTCAGACCTGTGGGCCAGAGTTCAGAAAATATAATTTTGATGAATTTTGAGGGATGGTAGGTTAGCTTGAATTATCCAAAGAGAAAGAGACATTGTACAAAAAAAGACACTGAAGGTACAACCATCACTCCTACACACTGAAGGTACAACCATCATTCCTACAAGAAAGACAGAGGAATCTAGAGGCTAGTCTGGCTATGCAAAGAACTGTCTAAAACAGTGAAAAGAAAAAGGGACATAAATAAGAAACAGGAGAAGCCGAAACTGAAGGATATATGGTGACCTCTATAAACTGCAGGAACCGTGTCAGGAAAGCTAAAGCTCAAGATGATCTGGGTCAGAAAGGTGTCTGTTGCTTTTGTTTCTAACATACTCATAGAGGAGATAGGTAGCAATATTAGCAAGCATTTCCATTATTGTAGTTGATAGGATTCTTTCCTCAAACACATCAATGGTATAATCTAATATTGAGAAAAATTATAGATCATTAAAATTTACATGCTTCATACAGTTCTGGGAGAGGAACCTACACGGACTGCTTATTTTTTTGGCACAAATAATGTATTTTGTAAATTAGTTTTCTTCATTGTAATGAGTTATTTGCTCAGAGGAAATATTTCAAGGGACTTCGCTGAACCACAGACTGTGAAATCAGAACAATATTTCAGAGCTACAAATTGAGAATACTGGTATACTTATAAAGTGATACATTCCTGTTTCCTACCACCATGTAATCACACGAGAAGTATCCTCAATTGAGTAAGGTCATAGGTATACCTGTATTCAATTACATTTTGTGTGTGTGTGTAGCTCTACAATATTCATTTGTATCTCCAGGTGCTGGTCTGAGAATGTCATTCAAGACACTATGCCTTGAATGGCAACCAAGGATTGTACAAAGGATATAAAAACAATTAAATACTTTGAGCAAAGGCTCACTCACCATGCTATTGTTCAGGAAGTTGGTCCATCTAGGTAAAAAGTTAAAGAATAGCAAATACTGTATCACATCCTTTAGTTGTCAGGCAAATAATTTCTTTCTCCCCCCCACCCCCACCAGCAGGGCTTTTTTTCTCATTGAACACTCAGAATGGAGTTCCGGCACCTTTTTTGGATAGAACCTTCTGGAGTAGACAAGGTGGGTTGTATGACATGTGTGAGTTCCAGCACCTTTTTCTTTTACAAAAAAAGCACTGCCCACCAGTATCGTGTTTATAGTGTGTAACAGATTTCTTGCATTTCTTCTTTGCTTTCCTTTGTTTCTGCTACTTTATTCCTGATTATCTTAACCAATCTTCTACTTTGTTTCACTGCTATTCTGAGAGTGTCATACAGAACAGCATATAAACAAAGATACAAATATGAGCTTTTAAAATGTAATCTCTTTTTTTTAAAAAAAGGAGCATTTTTATTGTTTGTACAGCAGAAAATGGTTCCTGATACACAAGTCATTTCACAATTGAGCTAAGCCATGATCTGCTTTAACCACGGCCAGCTGACATAGGTATCAAGCAATAGCCATGCTTTATAAATCATGGCAAAAAAAAAATAGTCATAAAATCTTGCAGACTCCCTTAAAAAGCACCTTGCTTAGCAATGGTCCCACTTGTGGCGCTAAGGACTACCTGTTCACAGCTTTGCTTCTGACTAAGGATTCAAGTCTGTAGGAGCCGGTGTTGCCCAAGAATTCCCCTTCAACCAACTCCAGAGAATACCCCGATCTTTCAAGTCACATCAGGGATGAGTTTCAGGCTTGGATTTTGAAACATCATTAACCAAAAGCTGAATGCCTGGAGCTTTGTCAGTGGGAATGTTTGCTGATGATGTGAGAAACAGAAGAAAATAATAGGCGAATATCATCAGAAATATTGATTCAAGTCCCCCCCCCCCCAGTGTTGCAGTGGCTGTTGGAGATTGTTCTGTTGCTGATAGTACGAGGGCTATGAGCTGGATCAAAGACAGCATCAGATGGCAGAGAAGGAAGAAGACAAGACCAATCAAATGCAAAGTGCATGGACAAGTGACAATTTCTCCCTTCGCAGACTGATGCATGGCTTGGCCCAGACATTCAAACTGTTTCAGTATTACTTGAGGCAAGTTTAGCCTGACATTACTCCAGCGAAAAGTGAGGCTGCTTAGACATTAATTCAGAGGAGAAGAGTGCAGAGGCAAAGTGACGATCTGGACTCGTATGCCTCTCTCTGTATAATGTATGCCTCTCTCTGTATAATGGAACTTGGCAGAGACGTTTCTTGGCTCTCCTGGGTTTTCCTGTCATACCAAGCAAAGTGATCACTCTTAGATCCACTGGAATTTATTCATGAGACGTGAGAGGGCAGATTATTCAGACAATTTTGCCTTAATTGTTAGGGGCTCAAGTCTGTTATCTATCATGACAGTGAACATGATCACTAGTTTTGTGAAATCAACACTTCAATTTGGTTTTAAAAAGCCCAGTGACAGAGACAGATAAAGAGATAGTCAGTTGGACAGACAGACAGACAGACAGATCAATCTTTGGAGAGTTAACTGTAACTTGTATTATTATAAATTGTTTGGTTCTTTAATGTTGCCTCCTTGCTCAACTTTGTCAATTAAAGCTTTTGATATATTATATATATATATATATATATATATATATATATATATATATATATATATATATATATATATATATATATATATATATATATATATATATATATATATATATATATATATATATATATATATATATATATATATATATATATATATATATATATATGTATACACACACACACACACAGAGAGACATATATAAACAAACTAAGCGAACACTGGGATGGAATAAGAAAAACTATAACAGTTATTATTGTTAAAAGATCAAGCTTTTGTTGGCTAACTGCCCACAACCCATAAGGCCAGCTGTATTAGGACCCTCTTTAGACTTATAGACATGCATTGCAGCACGAATAAGGCAAAAAGGGAAGAAAGATGCCGCCTTTATCGTGTCTGCAGAAACAACGGGTATCCACCTAATTTCATTAGATAATACAGCAGGCCAGGTGAACCTACCTGCCATCAATGTGAAAACGCCTTAACATTATGGATAACACTGCCTTATATCGACGGCATATCCGAGGCCACAGCGCACATACTAGCCTCTCACAAGGTCGGCGTTGCCCACAGACCTGATCAAACTTTATGAGCTTGTGTCATGCACCCTAAAGATCCACTCCTCAATGAAGAAAAATCCTCGGTCATGTACAAGGTGTCATGCCAAAATTGCAATTGCAATTACATTGGGGAGACGGCAAAATGACTGAGGACTAGAGAGCATGAACACAAGCTTGCTATTAGAAGACAAGAACAACATTCACAGGTGTGGGCACACATGGCCACACATAACCACGTCTTTAATCTAACAGGGACCAAGGCAATTGCCAGTGACAACACTAAAGGTGGCCGTTTGTTTAAGGAAGCTTGGTTTTCAAACCACTCCTCTATCAACCGGCACATAGACCTCCCCACTGCATACCAGGCACTAAGGAATTGGGAAGAGGAACGATGTGCACGATATGGAGGCAAACAGCGCAAGCACTTATAGAGCGCCTCATTGTATCAAAATCGGGATTGCACAAACATACAATCACCCTGCATTGTAGAACACAGGGAAGAAGAGAAACAACTATCTAGAACCTCTGGTATAAGAACACGGGCAATGACTAGAGCTATGGCTATAACACATGGAACTGTCAACAATCCACTTTTGACAACAGACACCCAGAGACAACTACCGTATATACTTGAGTATAAGCCGACTCGAGTATAAGTCGAGACCCCCATTTTCACCCCCAAAAACTGGAAAACGTTCGTGACTCGAGTATAAGCCGATCCGCCGTTCTGCAAGCCTCCGCCGCCAGCAGAGGCTCGATCCGCCATTTTGCAAGCCTGAATACACAGGAATACCCTGTGTGGCTGCGGCTCTCGGGGAAGCCCTGGCTGTCCGCTTCCTCGCTCCACGCTGCCATTCGGGGCCCGTGCGTTCCCCGGGCAAATCGCGGCGCCCAGCAGGCGAGGAAACACGCCCGCTCCAGTCGCCCCCCCTTCCCTCAGGAGACGCGAAGCAAGTGACCGCCCGGAGCTTACCGAGGACTTGCGCGCGGCCGAGGCTTCGGTGCTTCCAGGATCGCGCGCACCTCTCCAAAGCCGCCGCCGTCCGGAGACCTGCCGAAGTTTGGGGAGATTTGGGGAGGTGCGCGCGCACCTCCCCAAACCTCCCCAAACGTCGGCAGGTCTCCGGATCTCCGTGCCTTGCCTGCCTGCTTCTTTCCGCTGCGGAAAGAAGCAGGCAGGCAAGGCACGGAGATCCGGAGACCTGCTGACGTTTGGGGAGGTTTGGGCACCTCCCCAAACCTCCCCAAATGTCGGCAGGTCTCCGGATCTCCGTGCCTTGCCTGCCTGCTTCTTTCCGCAGCGGAAAGAAGCAGCCTGCTTCGTTCAGGCTGCTTCCTTCCGCAGCGGAAAGAAGCAGGCAGGCTGCTTCGTTCCGCAGCGGAAAGAAGCAGGCAGGCTGCTTCTTTCCGCTGCGGAAAGAAGGCTGCTTCTTTCCGCAGTGGAAAGAAGCAGCCTGCTTCATTCAGGCTGCTTCCTTCCGCAGCGGAAAGAAGCAGGCAGGCTGCTTTGTTCCGCAGCGGAAAGAAGCAGGCAGGCTGCTTCTTTCCGCTGCGGAAAGAAGGCTGCTTCTTTCCGCAGTGGAAAGAAGCAGCCTGCTTCGTTCAGGCTGCTTCGTTCCGCAGCGGAAAGAAGCAGGCACGCTGCTTCGTTCCGCAGCGGAAAGAAGCAGGCAGGCTGCTTCGTTCCGCAGCGGAAAGAAGCAGGCAGGCTGCTTCTTTCCGCTGCGGAAAGAAGGCTGCTTCTTTCCGCAGCGGAAAGAAGCAGCCTGCTTCGTTCAGGCTGCTTCGTTCCGCAGCGGAAAGAAGCAGGCAGGCTGCTTCTTTCCGCTGCGGAAAGAAGGCTGCTTCTTTCTGCAGCGGAAAGAAGCAGCCTGCTTCGTTCAGGCTGCTTCGTTCCGCAGCGGAAAGAAGCAGGCAGGCTGCTTCGTTCCGCAGCGGAAAGAAGCAGGCAGGCTGCTTCTTTCCGCTGCGGAAAGAAGGCTGCTTTGTTCAGGCTGCTTCGTTCCGCAGAGGAAAGAAGCAGGCAGGCTGCTTCGTTCCGCAGCGGAAAGAAGCAGGCAGGCTGCTTCTTTCCGCTGCGGAAAGAAGGCTGCTTCTTTCCGCTGCGGAAAGAAGGCTGCTTTGTTCAGGCTGCTTCGTTCCGCAGCGGAAAGAAGCAGGCAGGCAGGGCGCGGAGGTCCGGAGACCTGCCGACGTTTGGGGAGGTTTGCGCGCGCACCTCCCCAAACTTCGTCAGGTCTCCGGACGGCGGTGGCTTGGGAGAGGTGCGCGCGATCCCGGAAGCACCAAAGCCTCGGCCGCGCACAAGTCCTCGGTAAGTTTTTTTTGTTGACTGGAGTATAAGCCGAAGTGGAATTTTTCAGCCCAAAAAGTGGGCTGAAAAATTCGGCTTATACTCAAGTATATACGGTACATCCCCCAAAAACAGATGCGCAACGACTCAAAGGAATACGGCCGGCCTCAACAAACAGACTGGTGACGCGCTCCATGAACAGAGCGCAGAGACACTAACAGTATAAATGCGATCTCTCCATTTCCATCCTGACGACGTTGGCAGTTATATATATATATGTGTGTGTGTGTGTGTGTGTGTGTGTGTGTGTATATGTGTGTGTGTGTATATATATGTGTGTGTGTGTGTGTATATATATGTGTGTGTGTATGTGTGTGTGTGTGTGTGTGTAAATTTTTTGGCTTGCTAACAAAGAATAAAGGGAGACCGATATGATCATTTCAAACTTATTTGTTCTCATCAGTCAGTCATACCCTTCTGAGATTCGAACCTCGGCCGACTGCATCTTAAGCAGTTGTTTTAACCCCTAGGCCACAGGCTCTCTCTCTCTCTGTTTGTTAGCTGAGAAGCAAGGGAGATATGTGTTAAATGTTATATATATATTTGTTTTCATAGATTTTCACGGGTACAGGTATGTAGGTCTTGGCATATTCGGGTCTTTTCCCATGTAAGATTGAGGGTGTCTTGGCGACGTTTCGACGAGGTCCCACTCGTCATCTTCAGGCTGGTGTCTTTGGCTTTGTGCTTGTGTGAGCAAAGTGTGATTGGAGCTGCCATCTCTCTATAAATATTGGTGGGGGTGTGGGGGGTGCTGGCTTTGTTGCTGTAAGCGGGTTGGTTGGCTGTGTTGTTACATGTTGATTGGTTGATGGGGTTATTGTTTGTGGATTAGTTGGCTGTTTTGTAACATCCTGTGTGGCTGAGGTGTTAGCTGTGTGCCCATTAGTCTTTTGTTTTGTAACGACCTGGATAATGGGCTGTGTGATGACATCCTGAGCTCTAGTGTAGTGATATCCTGAGTTCTGTGCTGCAACATCCTGGGTGGTTGGCTGTGTTGTGACATCCCGAGCTTTAGCATTGTAACCTCCTGAGTTCTGTGATGTAATGTCCTGAGCAGAAGGCTGTGGTGTAACATCCCAGGCTTTGGTTTGGCTTCGAGTTTGTGGTCTGGCCTTGTGTTCATGCCGTGTGTCAGTTTGCTTTGTGTGGGGGTTGGGGGGGTGCAGCAGCTGGAGATGCCACCGAGGTTTGGCTTCTGGATGGTGGTTGCATTTCGTCTATGGGGTGGGTTTGGGTTTGAGTCTGGTGAGGATGATTGGTGGTGGCGTCCTGTGTTGTTGTGGGTCCGCTGTCGGTTTTCGTGGCTGGGACTCGTTTGTTGACTAGGGCTAGTTTCCAGATGTCTGGTAGGCGGGAGGTATCGTCACGTTTATTCATGTTGTGGGGGGGGTTTCTCTATTTCGATGGCTTCCATAATTATTCTCTTGTTGTAGTGTTCAGTTTTGGAGATTAATTTCGTTCCTTCAAAGTCAATTTCATGTCCTGTTGCTTTAAGGTGCTGGAAAAGGGAGGAAGTTTTTTCTTCTTTTCTGACTGCGTTCTTGTGTTCTGCGATGCGTGCATTTATTTTCCTATTAGTTTGTCCAATGTATGTGGCTGGGCAGATTTTGCATGGTATTTCATAGACTCCTTGGTTTTCAAGCTGGATCTTGTCTTTGGGGTTTCTTAAAATGTTGGCTATTTTTTGGTCGGTGCTGAAGGCTGTCTTGATATTGTGTTTGTGGAGAATTTTGCTGATTTTATCTGTGGTGCCTTTAATGTAGGGAAGGAGGGCGATGATGAATAAATTAGATAAATCAATCAATCAGATGAATAAATTAGCCAATCTATATTTTTTTTTTAATTCCATTTATATCCCGCCCTTCTCCGAAGACTCAGGGCGGCTTACAAGCTTAGCAGTAGCCTTCATTCTATGTATATGCCTGCTTATTAGGGCTTTCACACACACACACACACACCCCAAGCGGCATTATTACAAAGTCAGCTTAATTGCCCCCAACAATCTGGGTCCTCATTTTACCTACCTCGGAAGGATGGAAGGCTGAGTCAACCTTGAGCCTGGTGGGATGCGAACCTGCACTAATTGCAGGCAGCTGGTGTTACTTAAGGAGGCATTAGCCCACTGCTCCACCAATTAAGGAATTGTTTCTTAAAACATCATGAAAAAGAAAACAAAGTTCACACACACTATGTCTCCTTCAGAATGATAGTCTAAAATCGGTGCAGGGCCATAAAGAAGGACCTCTCCCTTTTTTTGAGTTCACCAAAAAAAATCCTCCCCATATGAGCATTCTGTGCTATAATGATAGGATACAGTAAGTGAACATTCAAGTATTAGGATACAAATCCATCTAGGACTTTAAGCATAGGAATTATTGCTTGGAGTTTGATTGGATAGTACATATGGAACGAAAGTAATCCCATATGGATCTATGGGATACGGCCCGTTTGCATACAGATCAGACATTCTAGGCTTTGTGATCATGTGCAGTTGTGCTTCCTATTCTTCTCCTTGACATTATCCTGACATCTTAGCTCTAAGATCCATTCGGGTTCTGAGAAAACAGCAGAGTACAGGTAGTCCTTGACTTACAGTCACAACTGGGCCCAACATTTCTGTTGATAAGCAAGAAAGCTGTTAAGTGACTTTTGCCCCATTTTATGACCTTGGTTGCCACAATTGTTAAGTTTGGGATTGTAAACTTTACAAACTTAAGTTGTAAAGTGAATCTGCCTTCCCCATCGACTTCGTTTGTCGGAAGGTAGGAAAGGATAATCACATGACACTGCAACTGCCATAAATATGAGCCAGTTGCCAAGCATCCACATTTTAATCACATGACCATGGGGATTCTGCAACGGTCGTAAGTGTGAAAAACAGTCATAAGTCACTTTTTTTCAGTGCCACTGTAAATTCAAACAATGAACGGTAACTATAAGTAGAATGCCTGGGGACAAACACTAACAAACTGCAAGGGTAAAAACGTTTGCCAGCCAAGAAATGACAATAACAATACAATGAAATGAAAAACTGAGGAAAAGATGGCATCACATATCAACTCGAGGGATATCCCTCCAAAACAATTCCATCTCCAAAGAGTTGTAAAAAGACAGCAAGATCTCCACCGGGAGGCTGTTCCACAACATTGGTGACGCCACATAAAAACAGCACCTTCTTGCTTTAGTTCTCTAAATCTCTTGAAAATGTGCCTTTGGCAGCATTGTTTTCCTGGTTCTTTTAGCAGGTTGGGCTGGTACTGGTTGGAATAGGCCAGTGTACATGTATATTTGTGTGTGTGTGTGTGTGTGTGTGTGTGTGTGTGTGTGTGTGTGTGTGTGTGAGAGAGAGAGAGAGAGAGAGAGAGAGAGAGAGAGAGTGCATGTGCCACCTTTGAGTTAGTTAGTTATTGACCATATGGCATACATGGGCTGGCAATATATATTAACATTTCATCTAGATAAGTAAGATGCAATAAAATGCAAATGTTAAAAAGATCTTAAGTTCAAATACCTATGTCTAGGCCATTTGAGTCAGTGTTGACTCCTGATGACTGCCTGGAGAAGTTCCCACAGTTTTCTTGGCAACATTTGTGGAAGCAGTTTGCCCTTGCCTCCTTCCTAGGTTTGAGAGGGAGTGGCTGGCCCAAGGTCATCATCTGGCTTCATGGCTAAGACAGGACTGGAACTCAGAGTCTCTCCATTTCTAACTTGGCGCCTTAACCACTACACAAAACTGGTTCTCATATGTATCTAGGTACCAACTTTAAGGGGCTTTATAAGTCTTAAGAAGCACTTAAAGCTCTTACTTCTTTACTTCACCCTATATACTAAGAATTCTAAGTGCCACATTTAGAAGGTTTTAAGTTTTACTAGAGTTCTGTATTTCTACTTCTTGAAAAGCCTGTTTTCACTGTATTTCATTATAATGAAATAAATATATTTCATATTTTATACATATTTCATTAATTTTCATTAATTCTTATTAGCTCTGTTACATGTGATACTGCACTAAATCCAGTATTTTATTTTGAAGTACTCCAATTTGCTGAGCTTCTGAATAGCCCATTCTCCTATTTGCTACTCAAAGTCCACCTTTTCTTCTTCCAACTTCTTTCTCTCACTTTTGAATTGTTCCCTTTGTTTTAAGAGACTATAATGGTAACACTATCAAGGGATGTGCCCAAAGTTATTCCTACCTGATTTTTCAGAGATTATGAATTGACATGCAGTTCACTCATGCAGTAGTAGAAGAAGTCAAAATTCCTGGCTTATTATTATGTAATGATATGGCTGAAGTAGAAAACGGGTTCTGGATATCTGATATTTTACATAGAAATAATATGGGTTTTAAGACTGGGCCATATAATTTGAAGAAATTTGCTTATTAGGTACTTTGTTGTACAGTAGTAAATGTTTTTGCCATTATATTCCTATATTTTATAGTATAAAGAAAAGTAAAGGAATAGATAATATATGACCTGGAGTGCAGGAAACCCAAGGGAGTTACTGCAAAATTATTTATTCTGTATTTATTCTGTATTTATTCTGTATTTATTCTGTATTTATTCTGCTAGCCCATGTCAAAAACCATTATATGCTACTGCTGCAAAATTCAAAATCATTTTCCAGAACCTGCAATACATTTTACATCTGTAGGCGTTTAATGTGATTCAAAGCCATAATTCTGACCATGGTAGAATTTTTCCATTCAAATTTATCATACCATTATACAGAAAATTTGGAAGCTGGATTTTCTCCAATAATGGCAAACTAGAGGACTTTATCTTCCTGGCAGTGTATATGCATCTGTAGTTACTTCAACTTTATATATGTAATTGTATTAGTAGATAAATAGGATCTTTAAAAAATAAGATAGATGATAGATAGATAGATAGATAGATAGATAGATAGATAGATAGATAGATAGATAGATAGAATAAAATAAAATAAACCAGGCTTCTGTTATGCCAACTATGTCATACCCTCCCTCGTGTACTATTGCTTCTAGTTCGCCCTGTTTGTTCCACAAGCTTTGAGCGTTGG
Organism: Vipera berus; assembly: GCF_964194415.1. Classification (NCBI taxonomy): domain Eukaryota; kingdom Metazoa; phylum Chordata; class Lepidosauria; order Squamata; family Viperidae; genus Vipera; species Vipera berus. The sequence goes on along the minus strand of NC_138202.1, from coordinate 217,076,296 downwards.
TATATAAGCATTTAAGACTTTTATGCCTGTCCATGGGTGCTTTTCCTGCGTTTCCTGCATCTCCTGATTGTTTTTTTTATTTTCATCACTGCCTACCTCATTATTTGATTTGTTTTCTTGGGATTTGTGATTGGGTTCTAGAGATTCTAGAGATTGGTCACCCTCCGCCTCAGTTTTAATTTAAAGCCCTCCTGATGAGTTGGGCCAGTTTTTCTCCAAGTACATATTTCCCTGTTCTTGTGAGGTGTAGCCCATCCCTTGCCAAGAGTCCTTCGTGTAGGAAATCATGGACTCATGGGAAATCATGGGAAATTAGATGAGGGAATTGAAGGGGAACTCATCAAGCTGACACCAAACTGACAGGAATAGCCAACACCCCAGAAGACAAACTCAGGATCCAAAAAGATCTTGATAAACTTGAACAATGGACCCTATCCATGAGTTTCAATGTGGAGAAAAGCAAAGTCTTACATTTAGGCAGGAAAAACCAAAGGTACAAATACAGATTGGGTGAGGCCTGGCTTAAAAACAGTAACTGTGAGAGGGACCTTGGAGTCCTAGTGGACGATCACTTGACTATGAGCCAGCAGTGTGCAGCAGCAACCAAAAAAGCTAATACAATCCTGGGTTGTATAAACAGAGTCATAGAATCAAGATCATGAAAAGTATTAGTACTGCTTTATAAAACCCTAGTAAGACCACACCTGGAATACTGCAGCCAATTTTGATCACCATATCACAAAAAAGATGTTGAGAGTTTGGAAAAAATTCAGAGAAGAGCAACTAAGATAATCAAAGGCCTAGAGACTAAAACGTATGAAGAACGGCTATGGGTCTTGGGTTTGGCTAGTCTAAGGAAAAGAAGAAATAAGGGAGACATGATAGCAGTGTTCCAATATCTGAGAGCTGCCACAAGGCAGAGGGGGCCAGATTGCTCACCAAAGCACCAGAGGGAAGGATGAGAAACAAGGGTTGGAAACTGATCAAACAGAGACGCAACCTGGAATTGAGGAGAAACTTCCTGACAGTGAGGACAATCAACCAGTAGAACAGCTTACCCCCAGAAATCGTGAGTGCTCCATCACTGGAGATTTTCAAGAAGAGACAAGACATTCACCTGTCTGAGACAGTACAGGTTCTCCTGCTTGAGCACTGGGGCTGGACTAGAAGACCTCCAAAGTCCCTTCCAGCTCTATTCTATTCTAAAGTGTCAAAAGCTGAAGAAAAACTCTCTTAAACATTTTACACTTTTGATCTAAAGAAAAATGTGGAAGCTTATTCAAAAATTTCTCAGATTTGCAACCACACAGAACCTCAAAACCTATGAGCAATTCAAATAGCACAGATAAAAGCTGCTGAGTGAGAGCTAGGAACCACATTTCCTTTCCTGATGAAGTTGCCCAAACCATCTGGGTGTCATTATTATTATTTTTAACGATAAAAACCAGTCTAGAGCAAAGAAAGTTATTGCTTACTTTGGTGTCAATGCATCTCAGATGCCTTATTATTTATGATACAAACGACACACAAGTGTGACCTTGAGTGTATATGCATTTTTTAATAAAAGGTGCTATTCAAATGGCAAAGTTCATTCAAGGCAGACACAGTGCAGGATACTTTAATGATATATAATGAATTAGGATTGGCTTATGCAAAAGCTTTTTCCATCCTGAGTAGGTGTGTTTCCCACAGAATAATTTCAGAGTGATTATAAGTGCCTTGCCAAATGTACAGCTATCTCTTTGTACAATTTTGCCTAGCAACTCCATGTATATTTGACTTACAAATAAGTATGTTACAGTACTTATTAAGTATGTCAGTACATACACATATACACTTACAGTACTGACATCACCCTCTGAAGTTTTGCCTGAGGAGCAAGGCCAAGTCTGATAATGAAACCTCACAGATGGGAACTGAAACTACAATACTTATACATTGAATGTGTTCCTTCCCAAACCTGTTAGGGTTGCAAGCTGTTCCCAACAGAGAGTAAATCCAGCAGCCTTTTCTTTCATGCTGCTTTCACCTGAGGAACTTGATAAAATGAAGCTTTGTAAAATGGAAGCATGCCATCTCCATGGTCATGTGACCAAAATTTGGGTGCTTGGCAATTGATTCATGTTTACAATGGTTGCAGTGTCCCGGAGTCACATGATTGCCATTTGCAACCTGACAAGCAAAGTCAATGGGGAAGTCAGATTCACTTTGCAACCATGTTACTAACATAACAATAACAACTGGGGTCAGGAAAGGTCGTAAAATAAGGCAATACTCACTCAACTGTCTTGCTTAGCAACATGAATTTTGGACTCAATTGTTCAATGAGTTCTGTTCTCAGAACTAAACTAAATATGCAAGATGATGCTATAAAATAAACATAGAAGTGTAGTTAAGGAGCTATCTGCTTTTGCCTTTGCCAGGTGAGAAAGTCAACTATTTTCAAATCCTTGTTTTTTGCACCCGTTGTCTACAGTTACTGCAAGACTGTCTCCTACTTTCTCTGAGCTAACCTGCAATTTAACGGAAAGAAAAGGGAAAAAAGAAACGCACTAGAGACCAACTAAGGACACAAGACAGGTTATTTATGTGTAAGAAATAAAGAATGTTCAATTAATTCTTTGTTATTCATCTATCAGCCACTATTTCAAAATAGAATATTTTGCACCTTTAACTTTAGATTATTATTTTTTTAGCCCTTTTCTTTCAGGAGACTTCAAGCTCTCCTCTTACAATTGTTGCAAGACTGTGTTACGCAGGAGAAGGGGATAAGAAAGGATAGGTTTTCCAAAGGTCTCAACTAGGGCTTTAATACTGCTGTTGAACCCTTAATTTCATTTATTTAACAGGGCTGAGGTAGTCCTTGTTCGTTTAGAGGCAATTCAAAGTTACATCAATACTGAAAAAAGTCACCTTTGACCATTTTTCACACTTGCGACCATTGCAGCATCCCTGTGGTCACACGACCAAAATTCAAATGTTTGGCAACTGACTCATATTTATGACGGTTGCAGGGTCCTGGGGTTATGTGATTACCTTTTATGACCTTCTGACAAGCAAGTCCAATGGGGAAGCCAGATTCACTTCACGAGTGTATTACTAACTGAACAACTGCAGTGATTCACTTAAGATTTGTGGCAAGGAAGGTCATAGAATGGGGCAAAACTCACTTAACATATTTTACTTAGCAACAGAAATTTTGGGCTCAGTTGTGGTTGTAAGCTGAGGACCACCAGTATTCTGCCTTTATATTATAACACGATATCTTAGGCTGCGCTCTTCTACACACAACAAAATTAAATTGAACTTTATCATCACCACTGCCCAAACATTTGTATATTTGCATTTGTAATATTCAAGCCGGGGCAGAGAGAGCTTTCCTGCATTTGATATATCAAATTTAATATGGTTTGATATGATAATTTGATAGGATAAGACATGATGCCCCATCGCTGGAGGTTTTAAAGAAGAGACTGGACAGCCATTTATAAGAAATAGCATAGTTCTCCTATCCCAAAGGTGCTTTTTCACGAGGCAACTAGACTTTCTTGGTTTTCTTTGAAGATGTTTCGCTTCTCATCCAAGAAATGTCTTCAAAGAAAAAGCAGAAAGTCCAGTTGCCTCATGAAAAAGCAGCTTTGGGGTAACTATGACTTGGATGACTCCACCATTAGCCTTGGTGGAGCAGTGGGCTAATGCCTCCTTAAGTAACACCAGCTGCCTGCAATTAGTTCAGGTTCGCATCCCACCAGGCTCAAGGTTGACTCAGCCTTCCATCCTTCTGAGGTAGGTAAAATGAGGACCCAGATTGTTGGGGGCAATAAGCTGACTTTGTAAAATGCCGCTTGGGGGGGCGGGGCGAAAGCCCTAATAAGCAGGCATATACATAGAATGAAGGCTATTGCTAAGCACATTAATTTGTGCCATTAATTTGTGCTTTAGATTGTAAGCCGCCCTGAGTCTTCGAAGAAGGGCGGGATATAAATGGGATTTTTTAAAAAAAGAATCTCCATAGACATATAGGTCTCCTGCAAGACCACGGGGTTGGATTTAAATGACCTCCAAGGTCCCTTCCAACTCTGTTACTGTTACTGATCCCTTGCAACCTACACTATGGGTGTTCTATTTTAGGAAGTGGGCAATACTCTGAACGTAATCGGTGAATCAAAGCTCACAGGCAGTTGTTTCTTTAGAACCCCTGGCTAAAAGCAGGAGGTAATTATTTCAATATTAGCACAGCAGACGGTTTACTCAGATGAAATGCCGCCCCCTTGCTGCAGGGAGGCCTGCCGTGTCATTGTTTAAAGGGAAGTGAAGGAAACTCTGGAGTGTATTTTGCACCATCAAAAGGAAGCAATTCCACATAAATAAGCTAATTTTATAAACCAATCTATAATTTGTGACAGGTCAAGAGACCGACAGGCAACAGCAAGGAGAAAAACAGTTTCCTCGAAGTTGCTTTTACTGGGAACTAATGCTGATTACAAAAATAGGAGTCTAGAAAGCAGGGATGGAAAACATCTGGCTCCATGGCAGATGGGAAATTCAGTGATCAACACATCCAACTGTTAAGTGAATGGGCTGATTTAATGCTGAAAGTATGGCTTTCCCACTCTCATTCATGCGCTGATTGTTAAAATACTTGTTCCAATAAAACAGAGCTTTTCAACAGTTTGACATCCTTTGTGTTCGTTCGATCCTCTCTTCCTCCTCCTCTTGAGAGCCTACCTGCCCTATGCATTGTTCCAGCATTGCAGCTAAAACAAAGGGGTGAGTCACTGTTAAGGAAGGCAGAACAGTAGTACAATCCTGTGGGTTTTCCATTAAAGCACCATCAAGGCAAAATGCATGCTTTGAATAATTCACCTGGTTTCTATAGAGCTTCGTGGGAAATTTTCTGGGAACCGCGGTGTGAAATACAAAAGGAAATAATAGCACACAACAATGGCTTGGAATGATAGAATCACAAAGAAAGGATAGAACTCGCATAGAATGCTGCTGCCAGGATTTGAACCCATAGAGATAAATGGAAATGGATTAGCTTTTAGGAAAAGGAAAAAAAAATCAGTAAAAGTAGCAATTGTCAAGCAAGCGCCAAAAGTCTTTTTGAACTCCTATAGCCAAACTAGAGCTTTCTATAGTTCTTTTTCTACACACACACACAGACTCACAGAGTATCTGGCAAAATTCTGCCTTTTGTTAGGCTTGAAATGAGAAGGGATGACCCTGACTTTCTGACAGTTTGATAAACCACAGGTAGTTATTATGTCTCTGCAGATTATTCTATCCTGATGTTCTGTTATGAGCCATTTTAATGGGGGTTTTTTGGAAGCCACGGTATAAAGTAAAATACGTCGTCTCCCTGCCTTCCATTTTTGTAGTGAATGACATTTGATTCTATAATACTAGGCTAAGCATTAGTGGAATGCCTTTTGATCATTGGATCTTTAATTGTGAAAGATCTTTGTGTAATTTATAACAATGTATACATACATAAAATTGAGTGTTAAAAGTGTAAGGAGAGCCCTGTTGGATTAAATGAAAACGGATTCTCTGATTTTAAGCAGTACTGAAAAAAAACAGCAGGGTCATGGATCAAAGTGTTAAAAAGGGCACTGTGAGTGGACCACGCAGAAATGGATTTTTTTAATCCTGCCTTTATTGTTTTTATAAATAACTCAAGGTAGTGAACCTACTTCATACTACTTCCTCCTCCTATTTTCCCCACAACATCAACCCTGTGAGGTAGGTTCAGCTAAAGGAAAATGAGTGACTGGCCCAGACTCACCCAACTGGCTTTCATGCCCGAGGCAGGATTAACACTCAAAGTCTCCTGGTTTTTAGTCAGCGATCTTAACCACTAAACCAAACTGTCTAGACCTCTGTCCATAGAATCTTTCCAGTTATCAGTTCCAGATTCTAAAAATAATTAATATTGGGGAATATCACCCTCCTGACCTTGAGATAGACTATGAATTCATCTCCAAAAGAAATAAGAATAATAAGGAGGGCCTTTAATTGCTTTTGCATAAATGAAAACGGTGACTAAGATGTTATTCTGTTCAACAATACATACAATGGATGATTGCTTAAAAATATCCAGATCTGCCTTATGAAACATCATAGCACTGATAGTGTGTAGAGTATCAATGTAAGCTGCAGGTCTTGAAATTAAAAGAGCTTTTGTGGTTAATGACAAATCTAGGAAGCACTCAAATAATGCCTGAAAGCAATAGTCATTCTGTCTTATGTATCTTATGATATAATACTGAACTATCAACTTCCCTCTGAATAGGGAAACTATAAGGGAACTCATTTGGAGTTGGACTCTAACTGGACAGGACCTACTGAGTTGACCACGATGAGGTCTGATTGAGCCTACAGTCTTCAGAATGTGCAATTGTTAGTGCCACCACCTGTGTGTTAGACCTTTGGTCATTGCCATTAGAAGGGGACTTGCATGCAAATACAGGTGGTGGTAATTTCATGCTTGTGTAAGAGAATGGCTCCATCTGCCCTGAAGGCCTCCTCAGTAAGTTATCCCTGGACTTAGCAATGTTGGATAATTTCTGGCTAGTTTCCAACTTTCTCCTCAAAGTGATGGAGAAAGTAACAGGGTTGCAAGTCCAGAGGACCTGCAAGAAGCAAGGGAAGAGGCTAGAATTTCACTTATAAAGCTCTTCAGAGCTTGGGGCTTTGATGCACATGGGACCACCTTTATCCAATTGTTTTTTTCCATCTGGTAAACTCTAGCAGGCTTGACATGCTCGGTCACATCAGGAAATCATTGCTATTCTCTGGAACCCAAAGACATGTCTGCTGCATGACTGTCCCTTTCCTTTTTATGGCCCAGACCCTTGCCTCCATTAGCAAAGCAGTGAAGTCACAGCTTTTTAATGGGTCCTGGGACAGGCTGTGATCTGAGATCCTGAGTGAGCGCCTGTTACCCGTCCCAGCTTCTGCCAACCTAGCAGTTCAAAAGCACGTAAAAATGCAAGTAGAAAAATAGGGACCACTACGGTGGGAAGGTAACAGCGTTCCGTGCGCCTTTGGCGTCTAGTCATGCCGGCCACATGACCACGGAGACGTCCTCGGACAAGCGCTGGCTCTTCGGCTTTGAAACGGAGATGAGCACCGGCCTCTAGAGTTGGAAATGAGTAGCGAGGGAACCTTTACCTTTACCTTTATTGCTCTTTTGCAATATTCACTAAGTTTATCTGCTTTAAACTGATCTTTTATTTTTGCACATTGCCTGCAGTTGTTTCATCAATTGAAGCAAAGTAGTCAAGGCTGGTAAATACTGGAAAAGAAATGGGGCATCCACAAAGGGGATTAAAACAGTCAAGATAATAGATGTGCTACAGATAGATTCTCTCATCTGGGTTTATTTAATATAGTATTTTTTTTAAATAAGGGAAATCATCATTATCTGTAAGGGGAGAGAACTTATCAGTTTTTTAAATTTATTTTTCAGCATCCAGCAGAGGTGGATTCTTTGTAATTAATGTTGGATATATTCGACATTGTGGGGTGTCCCCCTTTTTTTGCACACAAAGAATTTTTTTCTCCTTTTTTTCTTTGTTAATGTTGAATGTTTGTTTTTTTCTGCTGTTAATTTTTACTCTTGTTGTTAAATGAAAATAAATGCCAAAATAATAATAGAATTTTTATATGTAAAAAGAGGAGGGATTTCAATTGTGCAGGTGCAGCTACCGTATTTATCTTTATATTCCCCCCCAAATGTGGGTGTCCCTGATTAAAAGCATCAAGATGAAACTAGTCTCCTGAGCAAAAACTGATTTCTGTTGAGTGAAACTGCTTGAAAATGTGGGGAAATTGCTTCTCTTCAATAGAACCCATTTTTTTCCCAAAGCAAAACACCTTTTCAAAACTCTGCAGGACTCTATTCAATTGTTCTGATTCATTATTGATTGCCATATTTTATATTGCCTGTCTATTTAAAGCATATCTAATGTAATATTTATAGAATAATCCAATTTATGAGGGGAGCCCCATTGAGTTCAGTAATGCGTGAGTAGGACACACAGAGAAACATATTGTACGAAGAAAAATATAGTCTATTTTAATGCCACTGTGGCACAAATCTACATATTACTAAAACTATTATTGTCATGATTTTTAACTGGATGAAACACTGCATCATAGGGCAACTGGTTTTGAAGGGAGGGAGGGAGGGATGAAGGAAGGAAGGAAGGAAGGAAGGAAGGAAGGAAGGAAGGAAGGAAGGAAGGAAGGAAGGAAATTTCTGATGCTCCCTACCAGCTTTCCACAAGGAAACTCAGTGGGGAAGACAGCAGGAACTCAGAAGTCACTCCTGCTCCTGCTGTTTTTTTGCCCATTTGTGGTCATTTTGTTTCTCTGTTTAGGTAAGGAAATATCTCTGAAATGATGATCCAACAGGCCATGGGTTGTGTACTCATCTATATAACTTGTGTGATCAGAAACCTTTTTCTTTTTGTAAGCAGAAAGTTAACATTGATTTTTGGACTTAGCTTGGGTTTGGAGTGGAGGACCCTGGAAAATCTGAGGCCAATTCAGCTTTGGAAAATTTCCCTATGACAGGAAATTCAAAAGCAGACCTAGTTTATGTTTTTGTCTTACATGATGAATTTATCAAGACTGAGAGCATTGCTGAAGCAGCTTAGATAAAAAGGCTTTGGCAAGATTGCCAACCACATAGATCACAAAAACAGTGAAGAAAGAGAAACCCCAAAACATGCTGCATGCTTGGATCATGTTGCCTCAGTCTGAAAAGAAACATGAGTCCTCTGTCAAAACATAACACAATACAGAAAGGTAACCATGTAATCATGTAGACCGAGATCTGAGTCAGTCTCAAATGTGACCTTCCTAATTGATGCCTGTGACAAAACTGGACAAATAAGATCAATTGGGAAGACATTTATGTTCTGTGGATCACTTTTTCTTTTTAGAAAAAAAAGATTGTGTTTTTTTATTTATACAACAAAATCCATGCTTTTTAAAAGCACTGATATGAGGGCTGTGTTCTCAGGCTTGTGTCACCAAAACTGGTTGCAACTGTACTCATCACTTCAGCTCTCAGTCGGTGGAATAGCTCTTTTGAGGATTTGTGTTTGCTTAACAATCTTTCTGCTGTTGGAAAGCTCTTCAAATGGTTATCTCTTTAATGTGGCATTCTGTTTGTTTGGAAGATGATTTTATTGCAGGTTTTTTTTGTCTTTTTAGTCATGCTTTTAATTGTATGATTTTAATTAGGTCTGGGGGGTGTGTCAAATACTTTGGCTACCTAATGAGAAGGAAGGACTCACTGGAGAAGAGCCTAATGCTGGGAAAGGTTGAGGGCAAGAGAAGAAAGGGACGACAGAGAATGAGGTGGCTGGATGGAGTCACTGAAGCAGTAGGTGTGAGTTTACTCCAGAAGATGGTAGAGGACAGGAAGGCCTGGAGGAACGTTGTCGATGGGGTCGCGATGGGTCGGACACGACTTCGCAACTAACAACAACAAAGGGTGTGTGTGATGGCTCAGTGATTAAAAAAGCTAAGCTTGTCAGCTAGAAAGTTGACAACCTGGGTTCAAGACCCAAGTGCCGTGCAATGGAGTGAGCTCCTGCTACTTGCCCCAGCTCCTGCTCACCTAGCAGTTCAAAAGCATGCAAATGCGAGTAGATAAATAGGTACCACTTTAGTGGGAAAAGTAACAGTGTTCCATGCACCTTGGTGTATAGTCATGCTGGCCACATAAACATGGAATTGTTTTCTGACAATGCTGGCACTCTTGGCCATGAAATGGAAATGAACACTGCCCCTAGAGTTGCATACAATTGGTCAGGGGAAAAGTTTATCTTTACCTAATTTGGTCTATTTTTTTATTCTTAATTGCTTTTTCAATTGGAAATGTCATATATAAAACCAGCTAGCCTTTGGCCTAGTTTCAAAATCAGATCTGTGAAAAATAGTACATAATTTATAGCTGGAGCTCTCAAATCCTGACAGAAGTACTGAAAAAGTTGTGCATGCATGTATTTTTGTAATTCAGTTTCTGGAAGTGACACTCAAACACCCACTGGTATTTTGACAACAATATCGAGAAATGACTAATATCTTTTTCTCTGATGCATTTTAAGGTGCTTCCTGTCTGAGGAGTTTCAGAAGCTGAAATATACAGTTGTATCAGCATCATTAACTGACTAATACAAATTTACCAACAAATTTACAGACTTCCAGATGGATAGCTTCAGATGTAAGGCAGCAAGCTATGTCTGAAAGCCACATATAGTAGGTATAATGATATCTCACTGTTGTAAGATTCAGGATTCAAGATTTATGTGATCTTTGTTTATAGCACTTAACACCAGCCTCATGAGAGGCTAAACATAATTGGAGATGGTTAGTAGTCAGACAAGGGGTCAGGAGAAAATGCCAGAGCTAAAGGCAAGACTGAAAATGGGTAAAAAAAAACTTGGAAGATGGCACTGGAAAACCATTTCCATAACACTGCCAAAAATACTGCATGGATACATGCAAGAAGTCACCTAGAGTTGAATTCAACTTGAAAGGGTTAACTATAGTGTCAAAGACTTGAGATGTAAATATTACTTATTGTTGGGAATGGCTGGTTTATACTGGATTGACTCAGAAAATAGCAGAACAGTCTGGGGAATTCTTCACTGCATCATACTATCATTGGACACCAAGATTATGGATGCTTACTAATTCTGAGTGGAAAAGTACATGGAAGAGATAGCTCTACACTCCTTACAGCCATGAGAAAGTCCTTGCCTATTGAGCCTACAATGTAAGAATGACTCTTATTTGTCACTACATGGGAATTAATTTATGAGATGAATACTTTCTATAAACTTGCTTATCTTCTGCATTGATATGCATATCTATTCTCATAGCCCCCCCCCAAATTAGCGTAATACTAAGGCGGAAACTTTCTTCAGCTTCCAATTTTAATCCTAGTCTGAGGTACATTTTGTGTTTCATCTTCACCTCTTCCTCTCTCTCCTTCGGAGATCAATCAAGTATGGTATTTGGTCTTTACCAAAGAGAACAATTTGTTCTCAGATCAAAATTCTAGCTTCATTTTGTTTGGACAATTTACCTATCCACCCACTCCCTTCCACACAACTTTGTGAAACAGTACATTTTCCCCTGGCTAGGCCCTAGAGCAGACATGTCAAACACAAGGCCCGGGGGCCGGATCCAGCCCGCGAAGTAGTTTCATGCGGCCCGCGAAGCCATCCTGGAAACAGTGAGGGAACGGCCCCCACTGCCTTGGCCCTGGCCCAGAGACCCTCCTTCTGCCAGAGACCCCCAGATCTGTCCCACTCCTGCCCAGGCCCCCATAGGCACCCTTGAAACGAATGATGTAGAGCTGGCCATGCCCACCCAGTAGGCCATACGCACTCTAGCCACGCCCACCCAGTAGGCCACGCCCACCCTGGCCACACCCACCCGGCCCCCTGAGGGCAACCGCAATGCTGATGCGGCCCTCAATGAAATTGAGTTTGACACCCCTGCCCTAGAGCTAAGAGATGGCTCTAGTGCTATGGAACAATTAGATGCGTTTAATCAAAAAGCTTCTTGACTCACACTCTTCTTTGCACCCCTGCAAAAGTGATCAGGAGTTATATTGATTCATTTTACCAACGACTGCAGAGCAAGTGAAAGGCTATGACTTGTTTGACAAGTACATTGTGCTGGCTTGTAGGGAATGTAAATAAACTTTGCTTATTGTTCTGCAATCATTATGCTAAGTGACCATGAAAATTAAACATACACACCACGTTCACTAAAATATGAGCCTTGTGGGGAAAACTGTTCCTTTAGAAAAAAAAAAGAACTGTTGTTGATGTTGACACCTCTTAATCTCAAAAGAAGAAACCAGAGGTCTAGAACCACAGAGCTTCTGCTTTTTTTGTTACAAGTGAGTGAAAGAAAGCAAAAAGCTGTAAGTCATGGCTTTTAGGGGGAGAAATTGTTAACTTAAGCTTGGAAGTGGCTCCTGGTAATACAAGTGTTAAGTTGTTATCTGTCACTCATCATATAGAATAGATAGTCAAACCTATGGCCACAATTGAGCCCAAAATATCTGTTGCTAAGCAAGACATTTATTAAGTGAGCTTTGTTGCATTTTATCACATTTCTTGCCACAGTTGTTAAATGACTCACAGCAGTTAAGTTAGTAATAAGATTCTTAAGTGAATCTGGCCTCACCACTGATTTTCCTTGTCAGCAGGTTGCAAAAGTGGATCACATGACCCTGGGACAATGAAATTGTCATAAATATGAACCTGTTGCCAATCATCTGAATTTTGATCACATGACCATGGGGATCCTGCAATGGTTGTAAGTATGAAAAATGATCAGAAGTTCCCCCCCCCCCAGTGCCATTGTAATTACAAACGATCGCTAAATGTAAGACGAGGAATACCAGTACTTTCTAGGGCAGGGTTCCTACAGTTTTTGCCATCAAACCTCCCCTAAAAATCCAAAGAACCACAATGAACACTAAGAATGAAAGCAATACAATGAAACTTTGGGAAAGATGGATCTCCCTTGGACTCTCTCTGCACCTTCCCAAAGGAGGAACACCTCACAGTTTAAAGGTAAAGGTAAAGGTTCCCCCGCACATGAGTGCTAGTCTAGGGGCCGGTGCTCATCTCCGTTTCAAAGCCGAAGAGCCAGCGCTTGTCTGAGGACGTCTCCGTGGTCACGTGGCCGGCATGACTAGATGCCAAAGGCGCACGGAGCGCTGTTACCTTCCCACCGTAGTGGTCCCTATTTTTCTACTTGCATTTTTACCTGCCATAAGCTGGGACGAGTAACAGGTGCTCAGTCTGTTACGCGGTACTCGGGATTCGACCCGCCAAACTGCCAACCTTCTGATCGACAAGCTCAGCATCCTAACCCACTGAGCCACCTCACGGTTTGGGCAACCCTAATTTAAGGAAACCTCTTGCTGAATCCACTGTGGAAGTTAACAGCAAAATGTTCTCTCTTTACTCTTAAGTTGCGAGATACCCCAGTGGCTTTTGGACTCCAAACACCATCAGGCTCAACCCGTAATGCCATTCATCAGGGTGAAAGGAGCTGAAATCTAATCACATTGGGAGGGCTATGGGCTTCATCTCTAGACAAGATGGTTGCTATTTCAAGAAGAGTGGGGGACAATTTTGTCAAGCTTTAAAACCAGAATGAATGTATCTTGGGAGCAATTAGGTTTGTATTCAGTTTGATCTATGGGGAGCGGGGGAAGCATCTGTCCCAGAGACATCAGCCTGGCATCTAATATCACTGCAGGTCTTTCACCCTTTTGCAGAATCCCTTCTCTCCGTGGAAATGGATTTGCCTCACTTGGTTGAAACTGAGGAGGCCATGCCCAAATGTGGGTTGATATTCTGAAAAAAAAATCCTTCCCTCCTACCTAGGAACGAAATGTTCTGGGGAGATTAAATAAAATGGGATGACAAACACTTCCTCCTTATTTCATAATGACAAGAAAAGTCTAAAAGAATGGTGGAAGCGGATGCTTCCCAACTGTATCATTTTAACAATTACACCCCTCAACTTGGCATGAAGGTCTATCAAATCGCACTCCCTTGAGTGATTTCTTCAATATTTTTTTTTAAAGGAGGCCAATCCAAGTTCTGGATGTTGCTACACTATGCAGTATCTTAAAAGAGGTTCACACTTTAGAACTTAGAATTTGGCAATGTGTTCTTGCCTGCCTCCATCCCCCTTTAGATATTCCTGTTTCAGTATAGCTGGACTGAGGATGGCTTTTTCACCCATTATTACCAGCAACATGAGGCAAATAATATACGTATGAGTCCCATTTTGTATGATAGTTTGGGTGACAGGAAGGTCTTGGTCTAGTGCAGCCCTTGTGAGCAGGTACTTTGTGAAACTAATGATAATTGCAGCCATTTCCTTCCTTTAGTTAAAATATGTGCTTTTCCTGCTGATTGCTGCTTCAGGCTGTGAGACTGACTCACCACCAGAGTACAGATACAGAACACACAAAAAGATCTGAGAGATTTACCTCCTGAAAAAGTTTAAAAATGTATTTCATCCTATAAATCAATTTTTTTTCTCTGCTTGGCACAAAGGACAGCTCTTGAGCTAAAAAATATTGTCCCAGTTCAGGAAAATCGGGGAAATGCACACACACCCCATTCCAAAATTTCTGTTGAATTGTAAATCTGCATTACATTACCAATCAGTGGAATTAAAGATCAACAAATCTTTTTTAAAAATGGTGATTGGCACTCAAAGGCACTGAGGACAGTCACCTAACAGCATGGCCATATTCAAATTCAACATACAGTATTCAGTTTTATATAGAAAATACTCTGGTCCTTACTTGCATGTGCACACTGTATGTATGTGTGTGCATGTAAATGTAATGTTGTGCTTTGCACTAGGAAAACACACTGTTGTGAACAGATGCCTAACCCCAATTCACTGTTACCAATAACAATAACTCTTAGTAGATACTAGACTTGTAAGAAATGACCTTGACTTGATTGAAATTACAGAAGCCATCTGATTGAAGATGGCATCTCCACTTGGGAAAAATGATTTGTTCCACCTCAACATTTTGAATCAAATCATAAAGTGGGCTGAATTAATCTGTCAGGCTGCTTTGCCAATTGAGCAGAACAAGACCAGTAAAGCCCCTTGGAGCAGGTCTATTAAAGCAGAGGTCTCTTTCAGGTTTTGATGCAGCAAAAAGATGTTTCACCAAACTGAAGCACCTTTTTAAAGCTTTGCACAGCCCGAGGGTTTCATGCTAGAGGCAGTGCTGCAGCTATAAAAAAAAGCCTGTACCTAAATTCCAGGGCATTTAACTTTTCCTTACCAGTCTTAATTCTAAGTTTTTTTTCTCCCATCTCATGATTGTCTGGATTTACACATTCCAGATGTGGCCATCCTTCTTACAGAAATATTTAGTGTCATTGAACCATCGTAGAAGTAAAATAGAATGTAAAGGATATCTGCAGGACCGTCTGCTGCCGGGGACGACTTCCCATCGCCCAGTGCGCTCACACAGAGAGGGCCTCCTCAGGGTGCCGTCAGCCAGACAATGTCGGCTGGCGACCCCCAGGGGGAGGGCTTTCTCTGTGGGAGCGCCAGCCCTCTGGAATCAACTCCCCCTTGAGCTTCGGATGGCCCTGGACCTCCGGTCCTTTCGCCGCGACCTCAAGACGTTCCTTTTCCATCAGGCTGACCTGGATTGATGATGGGTTTTTAAAAGTTTTAATTTTTAACTGTGTAATTAATATTTGGGGCTGTTATTTAATTTTTTTCTTAACTTTTGTACTGTTGGTTTTTTATTGTTGTTAGCTGCCCTGAGTCCTCTGGGAGATAGGGTGGCATATAAGTCCCATAATAAATAAATAAAATAAATAAATAAATAAAGCTTGTCTTTGTTACTGGGGTAGCAGCACAGTGATGGTGACATAGAAGAAGTTGTAAGTAGTGATGGGAAAGATCATATATTGGTGGGAAAGGGAAATAACTTCACACACACACACACACACACACCGAATATTTCTTACATTGTCCTGTCGGATATTGCGACTTCGGATCTCAACTCCAAACCCTAAATTCTGCTGCTCTGCCTCCTGTTGAGTCATTGAAAAAGAGGCTGCCGAGGCTGCTAATGTGGGGGAGGTATGTTGGGTCTATGTAAAGCAAGTCAGCCAGTACATGTGTGGGCAGCTTTTTGATTGTATTTCAAGTGCATTTTCGTTAGTGGGGAAGATAAGTGAAATCATAGCAGCAGCTTTCCCTGGAGTGGGAGAAGAGCTATGAGCTTCCTTTTTAATTGTTCTGCTTGCAAGCTGTACAGTTGGTGATATGTCTGAAGGAACTGGAGCTGGGGGAAAGGGTGGGAAGGAGAGGGAAGCCACCAATAAAGCAGACAATTTACTGCGATGATCATCGAGACTCTCAGCAGGAATAAACAAGCATACAGCAGTCTGATTTAATGGAGATGTACTGCCTGGGATCCCAGCAGGCCTTCTTTCAGTGGAAGACTCCTTGCACTAATGCAAGGATATGCAACTCCCAGAGCTGCAGGCAGTATACTCCCCCCAACCCCTCCCAAAGTTGCTACAGAGCAGGATTTTTTTATGTCCTGAAGGGGGGAAGGGGGAAAGGGGGAAATTATCCAACGCATGGAGTAAGATCAAACAATCGCCTGTTATTTCCATCAGTTACAATGTCTATTCCATTAAATCACATGCAGTTTTTGTTTTGGCTCTGGCCTCTTTCTTGAGTGCTGTCCCAGAGTGCATTGCTCCCTCTCCCTGTGAATTGCCATCAAAGCACTGCTTGGTGTGATGGAGAGGGCAAGTTTTTGGAGGCAGAAACCGGGTGGGAATGAGGTTAATAACATTTAGCAGAGGCTAAAATGCCCCTTGATTGCTATGGGAGATTTGTGGATCCAGGGCTTGTTGGAGACTGTTCAGCTTGGCTATAGTTTCATCTCATTGCAATATAAAATCAGCATTCCTGCAGAGAAAAGGCCAGCCCTCTGGAAAGGTTTAGCGATATAGTTGTTGTGGGGGCTCCTGGGAGCTTGTTCCAGGAGGTTATTTCCTTGCTCCAGGGCAGGGGTCTTCAAACCTGGCCCTTTTATGACTTGTGGACTTCAACTGCCTGGCTGAGGAATTCTGGGAGTTGAAGTCCACAAGTTATAAAAGGTCCAGGTTTGAAGACCTCTGCTCCAGGGGATGATTTGGGCTGGATCTTTCATGAGTTGAGAAGGTGGCCTGTATTCTGACTGGGTCTAATCTTGTTACCGTTTTAGGAGGCGAAAGTGGTGCTGGGACTGTGGATCAATTACTCACATTTGTAGTTGCCTCTGTGGTGGAGAAGTAGGATTGGATCCTCCTCTGTTTTCTGCCTTATTAGATTTATGGGTCCCAGTTTATGGGGCTGGTCCAGTTTTTTTTCTTGTCCATGGGTGGAATTTTGGGGGTGTCAAGTTAAGCCATATATGTTGCAAGCTGGAAGCTCATTCCAGAAGCTGCCATCTTGGCTCCTCCTCCCAAATGAGATTTGGGCAGAATCAGAATTCTATTTCCAGGGTTTGGAAGAAGCATTCTGAGATACTGTTGCATACACAGTATAAATCCTCTATATTATTCTCACTGACATCCATGCCAATATTAATTTCAAACACAGTGTTTTTGGAAAACTTCTTTTTCTCTCACTGCCTAAGAAAGTTGTCTGAAATTATTTCTATCTTGCATATTTTATGGGAGGAAGAAGAATTAAAAAACCCCCACAATGACCTTCTGAATACTCTCCATTCCTTGATTCTTTTGCTATTCGACAGGCCAAGGTAATTGGGACTGTCAGTTTTGATTTCCCCCACATTTTTATTTACATTTTTGTTATCTAAGTTTACCTACATTTATGAATTCAGCAAGGTCTTCTAAGGAAACAGCAATGTGGCTAATCCTTATCTGCGGATAACAAGTTCTATCTGCCATACTGTTGTGAAGCAGGAGGAACCTATCATTCAAAAGAGATTGCAGTCCTATTTCATTGCCACAGACATAGCCAAATATGCCTTATTTTTGACACTTTATAATGTTTAAAAATCTCCTGTTATACAGTTTAGGTCAGCAGTTGAAAATATTGGTAAAATCAGGGGACTTTAAACAGACTTGCAGAGTATAACAAGGAAGAAGGAATCAGCTGGAAAGCTGTGGTAATCCCACAGATTTGTGACAAGTCTTCTGCAATGCAGTGGAACCTGAATTCTGTAGCTTTAGGGTAAGGATGGGGAGACTGGGAGGTGTGGGAAAGGCCAGTGGGTGGTGCCAGTAGGTGTCAACATTCACAGGTCTAAAATGCAATATGTACATGGCCTTGAAATTGCTATAATTTATGCAAAATATTGGACCTCATGTCTTAATGAAACATGTTCAAACCACTGTTTGATTTAAGAAATCCTGGCTGCTTGCTGAACAATTTTTGGCTCATTTCATTAAATCCTTAGTAATGACTGCAGCCAATGTCTATTTGTGGCTGACGCCTGTCTGACATGGAGGCTGCACGTATTCTTGGAGACTCAATAAATGATGAGTTGCAGAGAAAATGGAAAAGTGACCTCACGGTGCCCAATGCATGCAGCAAATGCCATGTACAAGGATTGTCAAAACAATAAGAGTTGTATGCATGATTTAGATATACTGCAACTACTACGAATAATTTGCTATTCATGATGACAGCATGAATATTAGGGGGCCAAGACACCAACAGTGGATAGTTGCATTTCTCAGTTTGTTGGATGTCAACAAAAACTAAAGAGAATTGTAGCTTTAAGATACCCCTAAAGGACTTCAAAGTATAACACAGAAAAGTTGCTCATATTGATTGTTGTGTAGAGACTGGATGTAATCTTTCTGCCCCACAATCTCTAACCAGCATTTGATAAACTTCTTGAGGCAGCATCCTTTCATAACCCAATTTATTTGTGCAGTCTGGTTACTGCAGAACATTTCTCAATAAATCGCACAAGGTCTGATGTTGTTGCAAAACTCTCAGTACTGCTGAGTCTTCCATTAACTCTTTTTTTTATTGAAAAGTTTTACAATACATTTTTTAACAAAGCAAAACTCCTCCCCACCCCCTCCCCTCTCCCCAACCCTCCCCAACACCACCCTCCCTTCCCCCTCCCCCCTCCCCGACTTCCCAGAGCTCAATACAGGGTATAAAAATACAAACAATCATAAACTACCTTATGCAAACAACAATAAACTATTAAATCTATCGCACTTTAACTCTTATAAACTAACTACAAGCAATATAAATATCACATCAATACTTATTCAAATGCTAGGTGAAACTTTTTAGTCCCATATTTATTCTGGATATAATCAATCCATCTTCTCCACTCCACAATATATCTCTGTTGCGACTGGTCTTTCAAATACGCTGAAATCTTTGCCATTTCCGCCAGGTTGGAAACTTTTAAAGTCCATTCTTCTATAGTCGGCAGTTCTTCCTTCTTCCAATATTGTGCTACTAAAAGTCTCGCTGCCGTAATTAAATTCAACATCAACTTAGTGTCCACAACAGTAGTATCAGTAATAATGCCCAGTAAAAACAGTTGCGGACAAAACTTTATCCTTTTCTTAAATATCTTTTGCATGTTCCACCAAATTTTAATCCAAAAAGCTTTAACCTTTTTACAGGTCCACCATATATGAAAATACGTTGCATCTTCACCACCACACCTCCAACATTTGGGCTGGCAGTTCGGATACATACTTGCTAATTTTTTAGGATCTAAATGCCACCTATAAAACATCTTATAAAAATTCTCTCTTAAGTTTTAAGATACCCCTAAAGGACTTCAAAGTATAACACAGAAAAGCTGCTCATATTGATTGTTGTGTAGAGACTGGATGTAATCTTTCTGCCCCACAATCTCTAACCAGCATTTGATAAACTTCTTGAGGCAGCATCCTTTCATAACCCAATTTATTTGTGCAGTCTGGTTACTGCAGTACATTTCTCAATAAACCGCACAAGGTCTGATGTTGTTGCAAAACTCACTGCTGAGTCTTCCATGAACTCTTGTCTTAACAGTTCATGGAGTAGCAAGACCAAGGGTGCCTTAGGAGTCAATTCACTTATTTACATGGCCTTCATCCAACACAAAATGTTAGATTGTTCTTCAACAGGAATAATCTTACCAAGTGTAATAGTAAATGCTGCTTCTGCTCTCTTTGAGGCGAATTGTAATTTATATCAAACACACACAAACACACACACACAAGTATAAATATGTAATATATGTATGTGCATATTTATTATATATATAAATATTATATCTTATATATGTTGGGTATTCCCCAATCCTGGATAAAGCAAGAGGAGGGATAATTGAGAGAGAGAAAAAACCCCAAAACCAAAATATGCAAAGGGTGGCTGAGTTTTGCTTTTGATGTTCCCTGTTGGAAATCATTTATTATATGAGAAATAGTTGTGGCAGACTCCTGGTAGAGAAATTATGAATGGAATTGAAGACAGCTCCACTAAAAGCAAAGCTGATGACCACAATGGAATGATGAGCCAGCAGGTAGAAGCCACTCTTCAAAATTCTTCTCTGGACAAGGAAAGGACTTGAGATCACTCACTTGTGGTCTATACACTTATTGTTTGTGAAGAGACTGCAAGACAGTTGTCTCTGTTGGGATTAAAGCTCTGGGGGATGAGAGAATGCCCATCTTTGCTCAAACTGTAGTCGACACCTTTAAGGATACCAGGTTTGTATATTTCCTTTTATAATTACTCTTGGAAATTGCTGATTAACTGATTTTCAGCTATTAGGAACCTTTGGATTGACAAGTCTGAAAATACCTGGTGAGTCTCCTTCAATCCTTAATGAAATAAATTATTATTGTTTGAACGCGCAGTCAGTTAGACTAGATCTGACATTTTTATACACCTATTGAGGTGGATAGTCAGACGTTGTTGTCTGATGGTGTTAAAGATATTGTTGCAGGATGTAAGTTGTTCCAAGTAAAGCTATTGCAATTGACTGATGGCGATTTTTGTCAATGCTGATGTGTTCAAGTGGTGCTCCGGATGTTGTGGGATTGTACCCTATTACTATTGGTACCATCTTTGCTTTCTTTTGCTACAGCCTTTCCACTTCTATTTCAAGTTCTTTGTATTTTGTGATTTTTCTCAAGTTGTTTCTCTTCTAATCCACTCTCACCAGATATTGTCATGTCCTAATGTCCTGTATATAAAAGAAATAGTTGCGACAGAAAGCTACCGTACAGTGGTAGGAATAAATTTACCTGGATGCTTTTTTTTTTTTGAAAAAGAAAGAAAGAAACAACCTTCCTCCCCTTTCCCATCCCTTATATTTCAGTGATATATATGATTGGGTGCAAGATAATTGTTGTTGCTTGCTGCGAAGTCATGTCCGACCCATCGCGACCCTATGGACAAGGTTCCTCCAGGCCTTCCTGTCCTCTACCATCTTCTGCTCACGCCTACTGCTTCAGTGACTCCATTCAGCCACCTCATTCTCTGTCGTCCCCTTCTTCTATTGCCCTCAACCTTTCCCAGCATTAGGCTCTTCTCCAGTGAGTCCTTCCTTCTCATTAGGTGGCCAAAGTATTTGAGTTTTAGCTTTAGGATCTGGCCTTCTAAAGAGCAGTCAGGGTTGATCTCCTCTAGGACTGATTGGTTTGATCGCCTTGCAGTCCAAGGGACTCACAGGAGTCTTCTCCAGCACCATAGTTCAAAGGCCTCAATTCTTTGGCGCTCAGCCTTTTTTATGGTCCAGCTTTCACTGCCATACATTGCAACTGGGAAGACCATAGCCTTGACTATACGCACTTTTGTTGACAGGGTGATGTCTCTGCTTTTTAGTGTGCTGTCTAGATTTGCCATTGCTTTCCTCCCCAGGAGCAAGCGTCTTTTAATTTCTTGGCTACAGTCCCCATCTGCAGTGATCTTGGAGCCCAGGAAAATAAAATCTGTCACTACCTCCATTTCTTCCCCATCTATTTGCCAGGAATTGAGAGGGCCGGATGCCATGATCTTGGTTTTCTTAATGTTAAGTTTCAAGCCAACTTTTTCATTCTCCTTCTTCACTTGCAACAAGAGGCTCTTTAGTTCTTCTTCATTTTCTGCCATTAGAGTGGTATCATCTGCATATCTTAGGTTGTTGATATTTCTTCCGGCAATCTTAATTCCAACTTTTGATTCATCTAGCCCTGCCTTTCTCATGATGTGCTCTGCATATAAGTTAAACAGGCAGGGTAACAGTATACAGCCTTGCTGGACTCCTTTCCCAATTTTGAACCAATCAGTGGTTCCGTGTCTAGTTCTCACTGTTGCTTCTTGACCCGCATATAGGTTTCTGAAGAGACAAATAAGATGGTGTGGTACTCCCATCTCTTTAAGAACTTGCCACAGTTTGTTATGATCCACACAATCAAAGGCTTTAGCATAGTCAATGAAGCAGAAGTAGATGTTTTTCTGGAACTCCCTAGCTTTCTCCATGATCCAGCGTATGTTGGTAATTTGATCTCTAGTTCCTCTGCCTCTTTGAAATCCTGCATGTACTTCTGGTAGTTCTCGGTCCACATACTGCTGGAGTCTAGCTTGTAGGATTTTAAGCATAACTTTACTAGCATGTGAAATGAGTGCAATGGTGCGATAGTTTGAACATTCTTTGGCACTGCCTTTCTTTGGAATTGGAATGTAAATTGATCTTTTCCAATCCTGTGGCCACTGTTGAGTTTTCCAAATTTGCTGGCAAATTGAGTGTAGCACTTTTAAGATTTTGAATAGCTCAGCTGGAATACTGTCACCTCCACTAGCTTTGTTGTTGCTCAGGTTTTCTAAGGCCCACTTCACTTCACATTCTAGGATGTCTGGCTCGAGGTCAGTGACCACCTCATTGTAATTATCAGGGACATTAAGCTCATTCTTGTATAGTTCTTCTGTGTAATTTTGCCACCTCTTCTTAATCTCTTCTGTCTCTGTTAGGTCCCTGCCATTTTGGTCCTTTATCATGCCCATTTTTCATGAAACGTTTCCTTCATCTCTCCAATTTTCTTGAAAAGATCTCTGGTCCTCCGTATTCTATTGTTTTCTTCTATTTCTTTGCACTGTTCATTTAAGAAGGCATTCTTATCTCTTCTAGCTATTCTTTGGAATTCTGCATTTAATTGGGAATATCTTTCTTTTTCTCCCTTGCCTTTCGCTTCCCTCCTTTCCTCAGCTATTTACAAAGCTTCCTCAGACAGCCATTTTGCTTTCTTGCATTTCTTTTTCTTTGTGATTGTTTTGGTTTCTACCTGTTGTACAATCTTGCGAACCTCTGTCCATAGTTCTTCAGGCACTCTGTCTATCAGATCTAATTCTTAAATCTATTTGTCACCTCTACTGCATATTCAACAGGGATATGATTTAATTCATACCTGAGTGGCCTAGTGCTTTTTCCTACTTTCTTCAGTTTAAGCCTAAACTTTGCAATGAGAAGCTCATGGTCTGAGCCACAGTCAGCTCCTGGTCTTGTTTTTACTGACTGTATAGAGCTTCTCCATCTTTGGCTGCAGAGCATATAGTCAATCTGATTTCTGTGTTGACCGTCTGGTGATGTCCATGTGTAGAGCCGTCTCTTGGGTTGTTGGAAAAGAGTGTTTGCTATGACCATCGTATTCTCTTGACAAAATTCTATCAGCCTGTGCCCTGCTTCATTTTGTACTCCAAGGCCCAGTATTGCTTTTCCTATTTTTTTATTGACTATGAAGGCTACTCCATTTCTTCTGAGGGATTCTTGCCTGCAGTAGTATACCTGATGGTCATCTGAATTAAATTCACCCATTCCTGTCCATTTTAGTTCACTGATACCTAAGATGTCTATGTTCAGTCTTGTCATCTCTTGTTTGACCACGTCCAGCTTTCCTTGATTCATGGATCTTACATTCCAGGTTCCTATGGAGAAAAAATCTTTTCCTTTCACCACCAGACACATCCACAGCTGAGCATCCTTTCGGCTTTGGCCCAGTCACTTCATTCTTTCTGGCGCTACTAGTACTAGCCCTCTGCTCTTCCCCAGTAGCATGTTGGATGCCTTCCGACCTGAGGGGCTCATCTTCCAGCGTCATATCTTTTTGCCTTTTGGTACTGTCCATAGGGTTTTCATGGCAAAGATACTAGAGTCGGTTGCCATTTCCTTCTCCAGTGGATCACGTTTTGTCAGAACTCTCTGCTATGACCTTTCTGTCTTGGGTGGCCCTGCATGGCATAGCTCATACCTTCATTGAATTATGCAAGCCCCTTTGCCACGACAAGGCAGTAATCCATGAAGGGGACAAGATAATAACCATGTATAATTTTAGGCCAAATTCAATATTCCTTGTCAATCTTGCTACCATTACTTTATTGTGAAGTAGTTAAAAGCAAGGAAAAGATACAGAATGAGGGGGAGGTTATAGGAAATACTATTTTTTTTCATTTTTGCAGACATAGAAGTAAAATAGAAAGTATAAACTGATTGTAGAGTTGTATGGCAATCAATAAATTTAGTACAATGAAACAGTTTGTTCTGATTTAAGCTGGTTTGGAATTTTTGACTGAAGGAAGGTTCCAGTTAAAATGGGAATCAGGTTGGGAAATCCATTTTCAGCACATAAGATTTGCGGATTTTGATTTTAAACTCAATGGGAACTCTGATGTTGCATACCCGTTTTCCTGTATAGCTTGATAGCATATTAGTTTCCATAACATTTTATACTGTAGATGTGAGGTTTAACAATATAATAGAACTCTAAAGTTATCTGCCCAAATTCTGCTTTTGTGTGCATAATAACTCTTTTGTAATCTTACCAACCTGCCTTATGATTCAATCCATAGGGTTGATCTGAAGATAGATGCTGATGGAGAAGTATAAGTGTCCATTGGAAGAATTACACAAAAAATATTTAATTCAAGTGTTAAGAAGAATATGGATTAAACAGCATAATAAGACAACCAAGGAAATATGATGTCTAACAATTGTATTAAATAGCATAAGTGGACAAGGCCTAAGTAAACATTAGACTGTCTGAATTGCTACCAAAATTCAATTCCTTTGACACCAGAAATGTGGTATGTGAGTTTGTGTTAAAATTCCCATTGTATTTACTATGTTTGGAATTCATTTAGGACTACCCTTAGCTTCATCCAATTCTGAGCCAATATCATGGACATTTCTCTAATCCAATTAGAAATTGGAAGATGTCATTCCTGCCTTAACATTTCTTTGGCTCTTTTAGCAACATCTCTTTCTTTTCAGCAGTTAGATCTTGGAATCAGTGTACTGAAGGCCCTTTCAGTCACAAGAGATCCTCATTAACTCTTTACAATTGGTATCTTTTAAATTTAATTTGTGCCCTACAGCTACAGTACTTACCATCAGTTTCCCCCACCCCACCCCTTACTGATCTTTCAAAACTTAGAAACAAATCAAACCCCATGTCTGTCCAATCAAACAGGAAGAGAAAAACCCAATGGGTTCACAGAAATCCATTATATAGAAATTATACTCTGAGAACATTCAAAGAATAAAATAACAAGGGAGAAATTTTTGTTTTGATCTTTTCCTGGGTTCTCCATGAACTTGCAACCTTAGCTATAGAGTCCTGCTGATATTGAACAGCCTTTCAAAAGTCAAGCTGACCGAGCATATCATGTTTTGCTTTGGATGAGAAAAACTCAAAACTGGTGAAAATGGCCCAGCCCTTCTGTCATTTTGGTCATAATTTTGCAAATGAGCTTATTCTACTATGGATGTGTCTAAGGTCACTTGCCCTTATTCTGCACCATAATTAATATCTGTATTTAAAACAAGCAATCTCTCCCTCAGTTTGGACTTCCCTATCATCCATCATTGCCTCTAAGCTATTTAGCATTGAATCTTAGCCTGCTAGTACCGTCTCTGGCTCTTCACCAAAGAGCTTTCAGTGGGGGGAAAAAATGCCCTTGCACAGTCATTTAATGCTAATTTACACATTAAAGCATAGTTCTAAATGTAAAGTTACAAAGTGCACTTATAGGCCTTGAACTCCTACAAGCTGCCTACACTCAAATGCTTTTTAAAGCTGAACCAATTTGAAACAGTGTTTTGGCAAAGTGACAGGGTTAGAGTGTCTCCCTCTGATAAAGAAACCAAGGCCCAGATTTTCACAGGATGACTTCTTGTCATTTTGCAGCTCTGTGAAGAAGCAAAAGAAGAGATTATTTTAAAGATTTAAATAGTAAAAGGTAAAGGTAAAGGTTCCCCCGCACATGCGTGCTAGTCGTTTCCGACTCTAGGGGCCGGTGCTCATCTCCGTTTCAAAGCCGAAGAGCCAGTGCTTGTCCGAGGATGTCTCCGTGGTCATGTGGCCGGCATGACTATACACCAAAGGTGCACGGGACGTTGTTACCTTCCCACCGTAGTGGTCCCTATTTTTCTACTTGCATTTTTACGTGCTTTCGAACTGCTAGGTTGGCAGAAGCTGGGACGACTAACAGGCGCTCACTCTGCTTCGCGGCACTCGGGATTCAACCCGCCAAACTGCCGACCGTCTGATCAACCAGCTCAGCATCCTAACCCACTAATAATTAATTAAATTAATATTGAAATCATAAATTAATTTAAACAAATAAAAATAAATTAAATAAATAAACCCATAGTTTATTGTGTCTCTCCATGGATCTTTCCAGAACTGTGTCTCTTCAGCTGCTGAATATAGTTTGTTCTTGTTCATAGAAGATCTGGTTGGGATAAAGCTTGGTTTAGCCTTTCAGGGACGCATTGGTGGCAGTTTTGGAGCTGGTGGATCCAAAGTCATCAGGTTTTCCTGATGTGTCCAATTTCAGTTGAAAGGGTGTGACATTTTTTGGAAAAACAAAAATGGACCAGAAGTTGCGTTGATAAACAAACTGGTCTCATGCCCTGTCATAGCAAGCTGAAAGAGTGGTTTATTCTGTTCCTTGAAATCACAATGAACAGGTTTCTCTGTTATTTTTTAAAATATCCAGGAGCTAGAGATGGATTGTTTTCAAATTAATTTGAAATTCATAATCAGAGGTCCCCACAGAATCACTTCCACCCATGCCAGTATGGTGGCATGGTCAAAAATTTTCTTTTTGACACAGATTTTAATACAAACCTGAGAAGTTACTTTAAAACTTTTTTTTGTGAACTATTTTGTGAGATGGGCTTTTAACAGGTCTAGATGTTTGTTTTGAGTTTGGCTCAAGAATCATGCTAGAATCTCTGTCAAAAATAAGATTCAATCTTTATTTGAATCTTGATTTTGCCTGAATGCAGGTAGTCCTCAACTTACAACTGTTCATTTAGTGACCATTCAAAGTTACATCACTGAAAAAGCGAGTTATGACCATTTTTTACACTAACAACCCCTACGGCATCCCCATGATCACGTGATCAAAGTTCAGATGCCTGGCAATGTTTATGATGGTGGCAGTGTCCTGAGGTCACGTGATCATCTTTTGCAACCTTCTGACAAGCAAAGTCAATGGGGGGAAGCCAGATTCACTTAATATTGTTGTAACTAACTTAACAACTGCATTGATTCAGTTAACAACTGTGGCAAGAAAAGGCGTAAAATGGGGCAAAATTCGCTTAACAAATTAGCCATAGAAATTTTGGGCTCAATTGTGGTCGTAAGTGGAGGACTGCCTGTATATTGCTGTGCACTTATTCTAAAACACAGTATAGGGAGTTGCCTTGTATCGGGCTGAGAAAATAACGTCATTATTCTGTGTGAAAAATAAAATAAAATGAGCTTCCTACCCTGTGTGCAAGAATTAAATAACTGTTGGCAGTTTGGCGGGTCAAATCCCGAGTGCCGCGTAACAGAGTGAGCGCCTGTTACTCGTCCCAGCTTCTGCCAACCTAGCAGTTCGAAAGCACGTAAAAATGCAAGTAGAAAAATAGGGACCACTCCGGTGGGAAGGTAACAGCGTTCCGTGCGCCTTTGGCGTCTAGTCATGCCGGCCACATGACCACGGAGACGTCCTCGGACAAGCGCTGGCTCTTCGGCTTTGAAACGGAGATGAGCACCGGCCCCTAGAGTCGGAAACGACTAGCACACATGTGCGGGGGAACCTTTACCTTTACCTTTTTTACCTTCTTTCAGTTTATTTCAAAGTCAAAGAATGCAGAAGGGGAAATATATTGCTCATCTGTACTTGAAATCCTTTCCTTACATCGTCATCACTAAGATGTAAAAGTAAACATAAAGAAATAAGTCATAGCCTCTGAAAAGCTAGTTATAATACTTCAGAAAACCTTGTGCTTTCAGCTGCTGTCTTAGTATTTATTTTAATATTTCCAGGAACCCAAATGGCCTTCATTTGTTTCCTGTTTAAATAAAATGATTCTTCCTTCCTCTCCCCCCCACTTTTTTTTCCTGTGGAATTGATGCAAAGGGGAAAGGCCATAGCTAAATGGAGAAAGCAATTTCCTTATTCATATCAAAGCTCAGCACTGGGATTTGTAATTGAAGTTTCCCAGAAAGAACTTTTCCTATCCTTTCTCAAATAGATAACGCATCTATTTGATTCAGAAATTCAGTGAAGCTTTTTTTTTAAAAGTAAATTTTGAAGATATTTAAACTAAGCAGACATGAAAAATACCGCTGTGGGATCATGGACAAAGTGTTTGACGTGGACAAGAGAAAGCTGGGTTCAAATCTATACCCCATCACGGAGCTGATGGTTTTTGAGACTGAAATGTACAAGTTTAAGCATCGCTACATTTGAAATTCCACTGTGTCAATTAAAATGCATTATGCAAATTTATTGAAGCACTTCTTATTTAATTTTTTTATGCTGGGTAACATCAAGATTATATTTAAGAAAACAATTCCAGAAGGCTCAAGTCATGAATCACATTGTTTATAGCAGTAAGAATTAATGCTCTCTGCCTCCTCCCGTTATTAGTTTGAATAAAGTTTGATTTTTATTACTTTATACTCTGAAATGCAAAAAATAAAAGCTGTCCTGTTTTGTACAATTAATCTACTCTACTTTAAATCCCATCCTGGATTGGTGAGATAATTGGCGGGATATAAAGCCAGCATGTTGAGACAAATGGAACTACGATTTAATGTCGAATTGATCATACATGATTCCATTATGCTGGGACACATAATTAAATGACTGAAGCAGTTTGGGACTTGCTTCTGCATGATAAGGATGGAAGCAAAATCTACTTGTACTGTATGTATAAATAGCTTTTATTATTTTATAGTCAGAGTAATATTCTCTTCATCCATCCATTCATCCACCCACTCATTCATAACAGTAAGCTAACTGAGGAATCATGAGGAACTGGAACTTTTTTTTTTGCAGGAAATGGCATCTACAGTATTACATTTACAGAACCTAAATCTCAGTTAAACAGCTTAGCAATTCAGTATTGTGCCAAGATTTTTCCTCTAGTTTCCCAACTACATATTATCCTGAAAAAGAGTATCTGAGTGGTTTTGTTTATTTAATAGCTTTTGGATATATTCACAGTATTTTTGAGCTTATTTATTTATTTAAGAAACTGCCTCCCTCACATCTCTCTATCACTGAAATGTAGACAGTTTGATGCCTTTTCTTACATATTTCTGTTTCATTTTGTAGCTTCCCTGGCTGGCTATTCTTTCAAATCTGAACAAGATCCAAAGTGAGAAATTAACCTGTCAGTCTTCTCCTAGGTAATTTCCACATTAGTGACTTAAAGCATCTCCATAGTGTCATCAGTCATGGTTGCATGACTCCCAAAGATGTAATAAATAGTGCAGAAATGGTCTAGTCTGTACCCAGTGGTGGGATTCAGATATGTGAACAACCAGTTCTCTGTGTGGATGCCACTTCTGGAAGTCCATTCTCGGCCTGAGCAACAAAAAATTAGCTACCAGTTCTGCCAAACTGGTGTGAATCAGCTGAATCCCACCACTGTCTGTACCTGAAGATTGAAAAATGGGTGATAAGCTGTGATGGGGCATTGGTAGAATGCAGTATTGCAGGCTAACTCTGCCGAATGCAGGCAGTTTGATTCTCACCAACTCAAGGTTGACTCAGCCTTCCATACTTCTGAGATGGGTAAAATGAGGACCCAGATTGTTGGGGCAATATGCTGACTTTGTAAGCTGCTTAGAGAGGGCTATAAAGCACTATGCAGTGGTATATAAGTCTAAATGCTATTGCTATAAGGCAGATGACTTCATAGAAGATCATAAACTGAAACACACACACATCTTGATGATTTCAAAAGCAGGGTAAATAATCATTCCAATATTTTTATTTTTTCTGAACATTGCGTTGGGTGATATGGAGAGATAAACATTTATTCTTAACACACTGCAAAAGTGGTTATAATTTCCCAGTTAAGATAATAATTTATTTGGACACCCAAATATCATGTATTTGTCAATCTCCAAGTGTATAGCATAAATATTGCAGTCTCCCCATTTTGTTTAAGTATACACTAAGGAGTAAAAGTAGCTCTTTTCAAAATAGTCACTTGCTCAAGAAAGCTTTGTAATTTGTTTCATGTGAATGCCACCTAGATTTCAAGAAAAATATTCTAATTGTTTTGCGATCCTTCTAAGGCAATGAGTTTATAGATTTTGAAGCAAATAAGCTAGAACTGGAAATTCATTGAATTGTTGGGATTTGGGGGCATATTCATATTCATGAACCTTGTGGTTGTCTGAGCGTTCATAAATAATGAATTTTGCATGACCAAAGAAACCATAGAAAATGAAATACAGTTTTTGTTTACATAATACTGTTTTGGAATATTTCTTTTATTCATTCTACTTTAACCAAAACAATATGTGAAAACATAATGGTTATCTGGATCTTTTTCAATGTTGGTAAGGTTTGGTTTGCAGGCTGCAATAGCTTTATCCCTTTAAGTAAACAATTTATGACAGAAACTAAATGGGAGAAATGTTCAACTGGACTTACCAGTAATATTTGATACAAGAGATGATTGGCCGGAGATTGACCAACTGAATACTTTGATATATTGCTGAATTCATTCAGGATCCTGGTGACTTACAACAATTGACTATCTATAGTAATGATACATTAAAATCCATAATCAACCAAACCTGTCTGTGTTTGTGTGTTTGTCTAATAACTGGAGTACCTCTTGAAGTCTCTTCACAAAGTAAAGTGTCTGTAATGTTTTTCTTTACTTAACAGCAGGTTTTGGCTATGCCCAGAACATGGGCAGAAGCTATTAGCAACAGAAATAGCCTGTTGAGGTCAGCTGGTCCCACTTTTTTGAGGTAAAATTGTCCATGATCTGCTATCCCTTTTATGTTACTTTTGTATTCTTACTTTATACTTGATGGGGAAAAAAATCTATCTATGTGGTCATTAGGCACCACAAACTGTAGGAGATGATCATGCTGAGCCCGAGGGAGAGGACAAATGTGTCATAAGTCACAGGTCTCTGGACGCCTGCAAGAGATTGAAGTCCAGTCCACCTTGAATGCCTTTCTTATCTCCTGCTCATTTCCCTTAACTGCCAGTTGGTCAGATCCTTATAGAGAGCTTAAGCTTGCAATAAACCTTTATACTCATTTGAACTGCCTGAATCTCCTGATTTCCCCAGCACTTGACACAAATGATTTGATGGCAAATAGTCAATGAAAATCGATCGGTTTTATGTTATTGTGTTGAAAAATCACAATAGTAGAATTTCAGGTCCTATCTGGAATGTAAACTCCTTGTAATATATACCTTCTTCATGACTTTTCTGGAATACAGGCTTCCCATAGGCTTTTGATGCAATTCAAAGTGTTATTTTTAATCTTTAAAGCCCCGCGTTATTTGGCACCAAGATACTTAGAAGATCTTCTTTGCTCAACAGTTACAACCTGCTTCACTGGTGCATCTCAGAGAACTTTTAGTGGTTCCCCATTTTTGTAAAGTGAGGAGACAGAAGCATGCAGGGACTATTTTCTGTTTTGGTTTGTCCACAGTGGTGTATCTGCCTGCCTCATCCTGATATGTGGTGAGCTCTCATGATGTTAGCTTTGTGCAAGTTTCTAAAAATAGAGCTCTTTAAGACATTTGTGGGGCGTGAAACATCACAATAAGTTTTATTGGTTTTGTAATTGTTTATATGGAGATAGTTGACTTGTATAAAAAATTGTTTTGTTTGTCATGGATATTTTAACGTATTGCATATTTGTTTTTCATTTTGTTTGACCTATTTTGTTTTATTGTATTTTTAACACATATACTGTAAATTATTGAGAGCCTTGCTGATTGCAACAAGAATAAATCTTATAAATAAATAAATATACATTAAAGTTAGGTTAGCTAGCTGGCAAAAATCAACATATTATAGCACAACTCTTAACAAATATTATTGCTTCCTGTTTTACTATAAATCTTTGTTATTACGATACTATAGCTTTTCCAGATTGTCTCTTTCATGCTTTTATACTGCATATAATTCATTTTTCCTGTTGTTTTGATTTTTGCATCACCATGAAGGCAATTCACAATTGATGGAATGAATGGCACTTGATGCCTTGAACTTCTCAGACTCTCTTGAAATTACATTCTACTTGTAGTTTTTAATAATATGTTTGATTTTACTCCTTGCTTCACATGCAATACACAGATGAAAGTGAGGTTCATCCATCACAAAGAACCATAATATGATTTGTCTGTTTTTGTCTTAGTGTGTTGTAAAATCTTAGCCATAGTTTACAAAGTAGTATTAATAAAATAGTAGTAAACCTAATCAATTACAGCTTAATCAATCAATCCTGGTTAAAAAAAACCTGTGGATTAGCATTATGTACAAATCCAGGAACAAAAAAGAAGACAGATCTCTGTGTTATGTACTTTCAGGGTTGTAGTTTAAATTGTTCCTTTATTTTACAAGAAAGGACCTTTTCCTTCCTTCCTTCCTTCCTTCCTTCCTTCCTTCCTTCCTTCCTTCCTTCCTTCCTTCCTTCCTTCCTTCCTTCCTTCCTTCCTTCCTTCCCAAAAAGAGAGATAACCTTTATTGTCATTTTGTTACTGTGGGCACACTGGCACATGTTAAAAATGAAATTCTGTTGCCTGTTCTCAAAAGCCTGTCTCAAGTGGTAGCAGCCATCTTTTATTACTATGCACTGAAGTTGCATATTTATGACCCACTGATTTTCAAAAGAAAATGTGAATTCTTCCTGAATTCTTCCAATTTCACAATAATTATTATTACAGCAAAACTAATTGAATTGCATTCTCAGAACATCAGAATACGTAGTGGTCATATTAATTCAGAATCAGGCACAAAGCCTGCGACATACCACTGCAAAAAATTATAAAAGTCTGATGTAGTTGCGTATTCTCCCTGTGCCGATGTTCTTAACTGTAAAACAATATATGAACCAAGTTGTGTCTCTTCTTGTTTTTAGGATATTCCTCCTCAACTATCAATGCCCCTTTTTGCTTCAAAGGAAAGCAATGATTATCACTGTTAGTAAGTACAGTAGTAATAATAATATATGCTTCAGTATAATATATCCTTCATTATGGATTATCACAATTACTGTATCTTATTTCCGAGATTTCTTTTGTATAAAATGATTGGTCCTGCATATACCAACTATCTTTATTTGGTTCAATGTCTTTGTTTTGCTTACATTACATAATTCTTTCAAAAAGTTCAAAGTAGTATGTCACCCTCATAACAATATGGCATAACAGCCACTTGCCCAGGATCAGTAAATAAAGGTTACATCCTTTCCAAGCCATAAAATCTTCAGAGAACAATATGCCCTACTACCTCAGAAGTGAAGACATATACCTTTGGTTTCTGGGCAACAGAATCAATGAACTATTAGTGGCAGATAGGAAAGAAAGGCCCATTAAAATGACCAAGACAATCTTTTAGCAACTTTAGCCCAGGGCCTTTGGTGTGTATTGGATTTATTTCTGTTACTTAGACACACTTAACAGTTATTTATCCAGAAGGAGGAATACATTCTGCCCTCACTGTGAGTTCTACCTTCTCCGCTGAACAAATTGTTCTGAGAACGAAAAAAACAGGCTGTTGTAAAGTTGAGGACTTGCAGCAGGTGGTAACATATGGGTCCATCCAATTCCAGCCAAAACAAACCAATTTGTAGAGAAAGCTACAGGATCTTACTGTGACTCAGTGCTGAGGAGGCGAGGAAGAAACAGAAGGGGCTCTGGCTGAAGCACATTTGGAGGTTGTTCTCCATAAGTATGATTCAAATTTCCAAATTCCCAGGACAATGTATTTTTATTTTAGGCAAAAGACAAGCCCTCTTCAACATCGTCTCTCTGATCAGATAAATATCATGATGCATCCAGAAAGACCACTGAAGTTGTCTTTCTCTGCAAAATCTTTCTCTTGTAAAAGTTGGACCTTGGATTTAATTATCATGGCTAAAGACTCATGCACGTGTTGTGACATATCATTTTACTGCATACAGTATATCAACTGTTGTGTACTGGGTTCTTTGCAAGCAGGAGACAAGGCGAGAGAGTTCAGGCAGGAACATGCTTTATTGAATAACAGGAACTGAACTAGTAACCAAGGCTTCTACACAGCTATTTATACTGCTGGCCACTAGGCGGCGGCCAGTAGTTTTGAAGGAACCTATTCCCTCCCTAGAGCCAACCAATGGTCGTCCTGGGGACTGCCTGTCTGAGGAGCCAGCGACCATTACACAGACTCCCTGATTAAGCAATCTCAAACAGCATTCAAAGACACGTGGTACAGTTCACGTAAACAGGCCCAATACATTACATCAACCATCTTCAATCTGTAGTCCTTCTATTGTTTTGGAATTATGTTTAGTAGAATCCCAAGCTAATAAATCCAACAGCTATATTTGCTGATAATTCTGGGAGCTGTAGTCCAAACTGATTTTGGAAATCAGAAGTAGGGGCAGGCTGATCTATATAAAAGTGGGGGCAAAAATTCCCTCCATCTCAAGATTATGCAAGGTTTGAAAACAATCTGCTCTGCAGTGAAAATATTTAAAGTAATTCTAACCCTACATGCATAATTTTCCAGGAACAGGCGATTCTGGCTAGAGAATCCCAAATTTTGCCAAATAAATTTTTCTAAGGAAACAAACTCTGAATGATTTTCCTTTTCACCCTTGCTAAGAATGCCCCTTATTTTCCATTTTCTCCTGTTTCTCCCTCTTATTCAGAAGATGTCTAGCTGCCACTCTTCGCAGCCACTTCCTTTTTACGAGCTGCAGAAATCCAAACCAAATTGCAGGAGTGGGGAAGAATGAAATTGTCTCCTCATTTTGAGGCTCAAGAGGGTAAGAGAACTCAGCATCAGTTAAAAAAAATGAATTGGTTCTCGTATGATCCCCCAATATTGCTTGTTTAAAAATCAAGTCGATATATTTTTGGTTTGGGTGTCGTATACTTAAATGTGGGCAAAACTATTTTCTTTGAAAAAGTAACTCAGTGGAGCTTGTGGGGGGATCTATTTAAGCATCTGTAGGACATAGTTCTTTACCCTGCCTTCCACTTCCAGACCATAGCAGATTGCTCAAGGAAACGACTTCAAGATTATAAGAACTCTCTCTATCTCTCTCTCTCTCCAAATTCATGCAACCTAGATATGGATATGGTGTATGATGGATGCAATAAATTGTTTCATTTTGTTTAATAATGTGGATGTGAAGGGATTTCTATTTCTTGAGTCTAGTACCTGTGGCAAACAGGTGGGGCAGTGATGAAATGAAGGACTTTGCTCCTTGGACCCTGATGGTGCAGTGGTTAGAATGCACTACTGCAGGCTACTTCTGCTGACTGCTGGCTGCCAGCTGCCAGCAGTTTGGCAGTTCGAATCTCACCAGCTCAAGGTTGACTCAGCCTTCCATCCTTCCGAGGTCAGTAAAATGAGGACCCAGATTGTTGGGGACAATATGCTGACTCTGTAAACCGCTTAGAGAGGGCTGTAAAAGCACTGTGAAGGTGTATATAAGTCTAAGTGCTATTGCTATTGTTTTCAACCTTTGAAGACTGGTAATTGTTCAACATGCTTTTGAGAAATTGGGAAGTAGTAATAGTGGCAGTGTGGAAGTGCCCATTGTCAGAGCCTATTGGTGAAATTGTTTCCTCTGTTTTTCTGTCCACAGATAAAACTGGAGATGCTTTGTGACAACCGCAGATTTGGCAGTGATTCCATTTCCTTGGTAGATTTGGGAGCTCAGTTTTCTATTTGAGTAGAGTATTCTGATCAATTAACAATTACATAAGGAAAATTCTAAAAACAGAAGACATAATTATAACACACTGAGCACAATCATTAAAAGAGATGAATTGATGCCTTTTTCTAAAAGCAGAGAGCGTGCAGATTCAGTTCAGTTACAGAACAAATGCATACAGAATGTGCAGTGTATGTAGAAAGAGAGCTTTACCTAATGTATCTGACTAGCTATATTTCTCATGCAGGGATATCTTTAGAAGTAACTTTTCTACTAATGTCCAGGCAGTTCACCATAACAAAGGCAGACCTCAGATAGCCCGAATTAATTTTGATCTGAGCTTGAAAGAATAACATTAACACCCTAAATTGAGACTAGAAAAATAAATATGGAAGGCAGGGTTTCTATGCATAGGTGAGTATCCACTTTGTTTCTGGCTATTTACCTCTGTCTAAGTATCCCTGAGGGACGCGGTGGCTCAGTGGGTTAGGATGCTGAGCTTGTCGATCAGAAGGTTGGCAGTTTGGCGGGTCGAATCCTGAGTGCCGCGTAACAGAGTGAGCGCCTGTTACCCATCCCAGCTTCTGCCAACCTAGCAGTTCGAAAGCATGTAAAAATGCAAGTAGAAAAATAAGGACCACTATGGTGGGAAGGTAACAGCGTTCTGTGCGCCTTTGGCGTCTAGTCATGCCGGCCACATGACCACAGAGATGTCCTCGGACAAGCGCTGGCTCTTCGGCCTTGAAATGGAGATGAGCACTGGCCCCTAGAGTTGGAAACGACTAGCACACATGTGCGGGGGAACCTTTACCTTTAAGTATTTATTTATTTATTTATTTAATAATATTTATATACCGCCCTTCTCCCGAAGGACTCAGGGGGTGAACAGGGCAAGTATCCCTGTTGTTACCTACAATCCAGTTGATTTCCATATTAGAGTATAAAAGGTGGGGAGGAGGCCCTTTGTGTTTAGATTAAATGCCATTTTCTATGCTTCTTATGAGGATTCCAAACGTAAAGAAACATTCATCACAAATGCTCTTAAAATATGCCACTCTTTTAGCATGCGATTTTGAAAGCGCTGCATCCTTTCCCTTGCTAGGTCTTCAGTGGATTTCATCAATGAAATATGAAATGGCTTTCTGACTTACAGCTTCATCTACATGGAAATTTACAGTAGGGTTTCTAGAGGAATACAGATCAGACCTATCCATTGAAGCATAATTATTTTTTCCATATTAATTACAAAAAAATAATAACTGTATGACTCATTAGCACAACAGCTTTGGAAAAGACATACCACAGTGTGGATACATTTGAGAAAGTGTCAAAGGTTGAATTAATTTAGACAGTGGCTATAGATTGAAATTACTACATTTTTGAAGCACAGGAAAAATGTACGTACACAGTAGCTCTCTCTCTCTCTCTCTCTCTCTCTCTCTCTCTCTCTCTCTCTCTCTCTCTCTCTCTCTGTGTGTGTGTGTGTGTGTTTTAAATATATTTTATATGGGATTGTAATTAGCTAGATTGAGACAAGCAGGGCTTTTTTTGTCATACAACGCTCAGAACGGAGTTCCAGCACCTTTTTTGGATGGAACCTTGTAGGGTAGGCAAGGTGGGTTGTATGACGTGTGAGTTCCGGCACCTTTTTCTTTTACAAAAAAAGCACTGGAGACAAGTGCTGTATCCAGCCAAGGGCATGCTCAATAAAAAAATATTACTTGAATTTCTACATTGCACTTGGTGAAACTATTATTGTTGGAAAGCTCTCCAGGAAGCCCATATGTCTCACAGGAACTGCTTGTTGATCTGATTGCTCCCATGACTTATTTCTGATGCAGAGAAACATCCTGTGCTGATCTTGTTTTATAGAGAGATGGTATTATTTTATATAACAGTGATCTGTTATTGGCAGGTCTCTCTGTCTGCTCTCTTCCTGAGCCATTTTGTTGATTGGAATGGCATACTAAATATTGCGGAACTGAGAGGATAGGCATGGCCATAGATTTCTTTTGGGGTAACTCACAACTTTTGTTTTCTTTAAATAATCCATTAATATGTTCATGACACTGGACTACTACTAGCAATTTCCTCCTTCGTCTGAAATATTTTTCCATGCACAAACATTGTTTTTTTTAAAAAAATCAAGTCAGTGTTGACTCCTGGCAACTGCTCACACAAGTCCCTGCAGTTTTCTTGGCAACATTTTTTCCCCCAGAAGTGATTTGCCTTTGCCTGCTTCCTAGGATTGAGAGATAATGACTGGACTAAGGGCAGCCAGCTGGCTTCATGCCTAAGTTGGAACTAAAACTTGGTCTCCTGGTTTCTAGCATGGTGCTTTAACCACTACACCAAATAGGCTCTTTTAGCAGAATGTAAAGAGAAAAAGATTTACCGCACATAATAAGTAAAACACATTGGGTCAAATGAATGTAGTCATGCATAAAACGTTGACTGAAAACACGACAGCACTGAGAATGCACTAATCCTGATCAGATTTATTTCCAGATAGAACTTCAAAAGCAATTTATTTTTCCCTAAGCTGCTTAGTCAGTAATAATGGCAAAGATAAGGCTAGGGACTGACTATAAAGCAAATCACAGATTGCTCACGTGCAAGTTTCAAATTAAGCTAAAATAGTAGAAGAAAGCCAATCAGTTTCCACAATACTGGTGGAAACGTGAGCTGCGGGGTGCAGATACAAGGGGCTGCACCACACAAGAACGGGGCAGGGCTAGTGAGTATCACACAGGCACTAGCCCCACCACATTTGCAGTGCATGTGTGCTCGTGGCACCATGCGTGCATGCACACATGTAAAATGCTTCCCCCTCCCTTTTCTTCCAGTCCACCAATCAACAATGGTTGGTGACCTCTGCTCTGCCACCTCTACTCAAGCTGGCTAAACAGCCACTTTGCTTCCTTTGTGCTGGGTGGGGCTACTGTTCTGGGTGGCAGGGGTGGCCTGATGGACCTGCTGCTGGCAGCGATGGCAAGCGTGCCAACAGAGAGAGCTCTGACTGCCGCCTCTGGCATGCATGCCATAGATTCGCCACCACTGCTCTAGTGCTAAATATTAAAGAGCAGAGTGGAAAGATGGAATTAAAATTATATATAGGTAAAGGTAAAAGTTCCCCTGAACATGCATGCTAGTCGTTTCCAATTCTAGGGGCCGGTGCTCATCTCTGTTTCAAAACCGAAGAGCCAGCGCTTGTCCGAGGACGTCTCCGTGGTCATGTGGCCGGCATGACTAGATGCCAAAGGCGCATGGAATGCTGTTACCTTCCCACCGTAGTGGTCCCTATTTTTCTACTTGCATTTTTACATGCTTTCGAACTGCTAGGTTGGCAGAAACTGGGACGGGTAACAGGCGCTCACTCTGTTACACGGCACTCGGGATTCGACCTGCTAAACTGCCGACCGTCTGATTATATATATATATATATATATATATATATATATATATATATATATATATATATATATATATCCTGGATCTAATCACAACAGATAGAAGAATCAGCGTTAGAATTGACAGCAGAGATATATATCCACTGTATACGTATATGTCGATTCTGTTAATATTTTGGCTGTGGTTTGTTCAAACAAATCTTCAAAAGAAAACAAAAATCATCCCAGAGTTCCCAGGCACAAATGACCAGGCTCAAATTGGCTTACTTCAGACAGATTATGTGAAGACTCAACTCTTTGGAGAACTCTATAATGCTGGCAAAGGTAGAGGGAAAGAAAGTGGAGCATGATTAGCAAGATGGATGGACTTAATTATAGTAATAATGGGCACACCCAAAGGACCAGGTTGGAGATAGATCATTCCAGATCTATCTTTGGTATGAGATTGCTAAGAGATGACACCAATCTAATGGTACTGTCAGAATCCATTTATATCACATTTCATAAATGTATAGGTAGAACAATGTGCTTATTCTGGGGATTCTGCCATCTCTCTGAAGGGGGGGGAGAGGATAGACTTTAGGTATCTTCAAACAACAGGGAACATTTGAACAAAAAAGGAAGCAATAACCATAAAACCAAGGAGAGTTCCCTTTCCCATGGAAGGGCCTGACATCTGACCAAATGGATGAGGGGAGGGGCTGAAATGGGAATGCTTTATATAGGATTGAAATGTAACTTTGTTAGATTCCGTCTTGTATTGCCACAATCGATTCCATCCTAGTAAACATTTTCCTTTTGGACTAAACTTGCATCCAAGAGTTCTTATTTCCTAAGATGTGGATTGAGGTGGGTCCTGACAGTAGACGGAATCTGCTTTAAGAGTCAACCTGGAAGGGAAAACCTTACCGGGGGACTTTGCAACAAATACAATGTCTGGCGACGAAGCAAGAGAGGAGGGAAGCCCCATGGAGGGGGAGTCTTCCCCCCAAATGGAATCCCAGAGACAATGGGAAGCTGAAGCAGCATATTCCCCCGGGGAAGAAGCGGTGGAGCAGTATGACCGAAAACCCCGATGGTCGATGGGCGTTGGAAGGAAAAGTGAGTGGGAAAAGGCTTCGGGAGAAGCGACCCTGAGGCAGAGTAACTACCAACCGGAATGGAGGCAAGAGATGGAGAGTTCCCTGCATGCCAGTGAGGAGGAGCGGATCCTGGAAAAGGCCATTGATCTGATGAAAGCAACCCTGAGCTCACTGAGGGAGGAGAGAGCTGAAAATCGCAACCGAGGCAGCGCCTGGGGACGTAACTGGAAAGGTAACGGGGGGGATCCAACACCTGAAACCCCAGGGCCGTCCAATGGAACAGGAATTGCTGCCTAAGCAGTACCCACCCACCCCAGAACCACAGACGGGGACCAGGATGAGGAGCGATACCGGCCCCGGCGCAGACAACGCTGCAGCCAAAGACTCCCGCCCCTGGAAGTCAAATTCAAGGGGGAGCCATCACGACTGGGATTTTTCCTAACCCAAGTCCTCAGCTACATGGAAGAGTACGGACGGGACATCCCCAGTGACAAAGCACGCATCTGAATTGTGCAATCTGCCCTGGATGGGACGGCTGCAGACTGGGTGGTGAACTTGCATGACTCCAACGCCCCAGAACTCAACGACTTCAACCGATTCATGTCATCTTTGAGGCGGCGGTTTGAGGATCCTTTGGCTGACCGTAAGGCCCGGGAGAGAATCAAAACGGTGAGGCAGGGAAGGCGAGCAGTGGCTGATTATACCCAAGAATTCTGAGCCATTGCTAGCAAGCTGAACTGGCCAGAAGACATCCTCCTCAGCCACTTCAAAGACGGTCTAAACTACGACCTGTATGACGCTTGCCTGCCTCGAGGAGACCCACCCCATCTCGACGACTGGTACATCCTGGTGGAGGAAGTGGAAATAGACCTACTGAAGAGACACCGCAGAGGAAAACCATGGGGCCGCCTGCCACCCGAGCAAACACGCGAGGGGGAAAAACCACCAGCCACAGCCAAAAAATCAACAGGTTGCTTCAACTGCGTGAGAGAGGGCCACCATGATGCAGAATGTCGTTCAAAAGCCCCCCCACGAAAACCAGAGGCATCATCCTCCAAGAAGCCGGGGAAGCCCCAAGGCAACACAAAAGAATCTTCCATGAAGGGGACAGAGGCTGTAGAGTCCACAATTCCTGCCAGGAACTGGGATTGGACTCCGGCCTGCACCGCAGGGACGGTGGACAACTTGGAAGACAGCTCAGAGGGAGAACCATTGGTAAGTGGACCCCTTCCACCCATACTTAAGACAGTCACTATATTAGCTTCCCCTATGCCTGAAGCAGCCAAAATAAAAGCTCTGATAGACTCTGGGTGCATCCGCTGCCTTATCAGCCCAACACTGGTGGAGAGATTGAGCATCCCAGTGAGGAGGCTAAAACAACCAATCTCTTTTAGTCAATTAGATGGGACAATAGCAGGGGGAGGACCAGCCACCCTAGCCACTTTACCAATCCACCTATCACTGGGGCCCCATGAGGAGGACATAACGTTTATAGTGGCCCCAGGCATGGAATGCCCAATGATTCTAGGACTGGAATGGCTGAAGAAATGGAACCCCGGGATAAACTGGAGGACAGCAGAACTCAATTTCCCAAAGGGGGGGCAGAAGAACTTAGACTCCAAAAGCACCCCCCCAACCCAGAGGGAGGAGACAGCAGCGGTGGGGAAAGAGAAGGGGTTACCAGAGATACCAGAAGAATACAGGGACCTGACTGAGGTTTTCAGTGAGGAAAGAGCAGATGAGCTTCCCCCCCACCGCCCCACAGACTGCACCATAGAATTCAAACCTGGGGCAAAACTCCCAAAACCCAGGATGTATGCCATGAGCCCAAGGGAAATGGCAGAAATGGAGAGATTCATAAAGAAAAACTTAGAAAGAGGATTTATTGAGCCTGCCAAACCCAAAGTGGCCGCCCCGGTTCTGTTCAGGGAGAAGAAGGATGGGTCTTTTCGCTTGGTTGTGGACTATAGAAATTTGAACAAAATTAGTGAATGTAATCTGTACCCCCTTCCCCTAATGAAGGATATGCTATCCCACCTATCGAAAGGAAAGATTTTTACCAAACTAGACCTGAGGGAAGCATACTACCGTATTAGGATTAAGGAAGGAGACGAATGGAAGACTGCATTCAACTGCCCAATGGGGTGCTATAAATTCAAAGTATTGCCATTCGGACTGCAAGGGGCCCCCGCAGTCTTTATGCAATTAATTAATGACGTGCTGAGAGAGCACCTATATAAGGGGGTCCTGGTTTACCTCGATGACATCCTTATCTTCACAGAAACCAAAGAGGAACATATCAAACTAGTCAGAGCAGTCCTGAAGAAGTTGCAAGCTGCCCATTTATATGCTAAATTATCGAAGTGTGAATTCCATCAGGAAAAAATCGACTACCTGGGGTATCGCATATCTCCAGAGGGCATTGAAATGGACCCTGAGAAGGTCAGGGCAGTACTAGAGTGGGCACCCCCCCACACACGGAAGCAATTACAAAGTTTCCTGGGCTTTGCAAATTTCTACCGCCAATTCATCCCCGCATTTGGCCAAATAGCCATGCCCCTCACAAATTTGTTGAAAACGAAGGGGGGGGTCACCCGTGAAACCCAGCCAGCCTCTGAAATGGTCAATGGAATGTCAAGTAGCATTTGAGAGGCTAAAGAGACTTTTTTCTGCTGAACCTGTCCTAAAACACCCAGATCCCGACAAACCTTTTGTAATACAGGCAGATGCGAGTGATGTAGCGGTAGGAGCCGTACTATTACAAGAAAATGATGGGGGGACGTTGCAACCATGCGCATACACATCTAGAAAACTCACAGAAACAGAACAACGCTGGCCAATATGGGAAAAAGAGGCATTCTCGTTGAGGTGGGCATTACTAACATGGTGCCAATTTTTAGAAGGAAATAAAATACCTTTCCAGGTCTGGACAGACCACAAAAATTTGGAAGCACTAAAAACGCCCAGGAAGCTCACTCCTAAGCAAGCCCGCTGGTCCCAACATTTTCACCGATTCAATTTCACTCTCAAACACTTACCAGGGGGGAAGAACTTCCT
Organism: Vipera berus; assembly: GCF_964194415.1. Classification (NCBI taxonomy): domain Eukaryota; kingdom Metazoa; phylum Chordata; class Lepidosauria; order Squamata; family Viperidae; genus Vipera; species Vipera berus. The sequence goes on along the minus strand of NC_138202.1, from coordinate 217,032,979 downwards.
GGCAGATGCATTATCCCGCATGCCCCAATATAACAGCACAAGAGTTACTGACTTTAAACCACTTGTACCGGAACAACAACTGGCAGCACCAGTCACCACCAGGGCACAAGAAAAAATGAAGCCGAAGGTAGATAGCCAAACTGGAATATAATTCAGGAAGTCTTTGGAAAGTGATGAATGGTTCCAGAAAAATAGACATGTGTGCACAATTAAAGATGGACTGCCATGGGTGGGGGAGAAGCTATATATACCTGCCACACAGAGAATCAATTTCATGCAACTGTGCCATGATACAAAATCAGCAGGACACTTTGGCTTTGTAAAAACCCTACACTTAACTAAAAGGCAATTTTGGTGGCCATCTATGAAAAAGGACATAGAAAGCTATGTGGGTAGCTGTCAAATTTGCGCGATGGCCAAAAGACTGCAAGGGAAACCGCCAGGTCTGTTACAACCAGTGGCAAACCCCTCAGCCCCATGGAAAGAAATAGCCATGGATTTTATCGTAGAACTGCCAGAAAGTAATGGAAACACCGTAGTCTGGACTGTCACAGATCTGTTCTCTAAGCAAGTACATTTCATACCTTGCCAAAAAATCCCGACCGCAAAAGCATTAGCAAAACTTTTTGTACAGCATATTTACAGATTGCACGGGGTACCACAACGCATCATATCTGACAGAGGGGTGCAATTTACGTCGGCATTTTGGAAAGAATTTTTATCCCTCTTAGGAACCACCCAAGGACTGTCATCTAGTCACCATCCTCAGACAGACGGAGCTTCTGAAAGACTTAATAATATACTGGAACAATATCTGAGATGCTTTATTAATTTTCAGCAGTCCGACTGGGCGGACCTACTGCCTTTTGCAGAAGTAGCATATAATAATGCAGTCCACTCAAGCACAGGTTACACTCCTTTTCAAGTAGCTACAGGCCAGAGTTTCAACCCAATACCAGAACTAACCCCAAAAGAACCGGTTATCCCTGATCTGAAGGAATGGATTGCTCAATTACAAAATACATGGCCAATTGTTAGGAAAGCGTTGGAAGATGCCAGAAAAGCATACAAGACACAGGCAGACAAAAAAAGAACCGATCCCACACCATTTAGGGTAGGAGAGATGGTATATTTATCCACAAAATACCTGAAATCACTCCAATCCTGTAAAAAACTAGGACCAAAATATATTGGACCCTTTCCAATTAAAAGAATCATAAACCCAGTAACAGTTGAATTAGAACTACCCAAAAATCTTAGACGAATACACCCAACCTTCCACTGCAGTCTATTAAAGAGAGAACAACAATCACGAGCAAAAATCCCACCACCACCACCCCCCATCATGGTGGAAGGAGAACAACATTTTGAAGTGAAAGAAATCTTAGATTCCAGAAAACACCATGGAACGATACAATATTTAGTGGCATGGAAACACCTCCCCTCCTCAGAAAATGAGTGGGTTAACAAACTCCATGTTAAAGCACCTAAGTTGCTTAAGAGGTTTCATACAGAATATCCGAACAAACCAGGCTAACATTTATATGTTTCTTTCCCCACAGATGGACTCATCTTTTTCTGAAAGGAGAGCCGAATGTCAGAATCCATTTATATCACATTTCATAAATGTATAGGTAGAACAATGTGCTTATTCTGGGGATTCTGCCATCTCTCCGAAGGGGGGGGGAGGATAGACTTTAGGCATCTTCAAACAACAGGGAACATTTGAACAAAAAAGGAAGCAATAACCATAAAACCAAGGAGAGTTCCCTTTCCCATGGAAGGGCCTGACATCTGACCAAATGGATGAGGGGAGGGGCTGAAATGGGAATGCTTTATATAGGATTGAAATGTAACTTTGTTAGATTCCGTCTTGTATTGCCACAATCAATTCCATCCTAGTAAACATTTTCCTTTTGGACTAAACTTGCATCCAAGAGTTCTTATTTCCTAAGATGTGGATTGAGGTGGGTCCTGACAGGTACATAATCTATCAATCAAGGCTGTTTAGAGATGTGCATATTGGGCTGTCTTAATCTGTGATCAGGCTGGTCCTAGAGAAAAAAGAAATAGTGACTGATGTAAGAGGCATGTTATATAAAGCAAGGTAACCAACAAATTTAAGGACATATCTAAATATTATAATGTGTTTCACATTTTATTTACTTCATTTGAAAGAAGCATAACAAAAGATTGATTTGGGCTACAACATGACCCCAGGTTGTAATATTATTTTTGGCTTTTCTTAAGTAACCGATTAACCGCCATGTCAGGGAAAAGAGCACAATGAAAAACAAGAATTATTGCAATATAGATATCAGTAGAAGCAAAAAAAAGAGAAAGCGACAGCATAATTAAAAACAGATTCTGTGAAATCATATGATATTGTGACATTCGCAATATACAAGCTATTATATGCCAACTTGGCGCTCTGGTTCTTAACAGCTGGAGACCAGTGACTGACTGAAACTTGCTAGCTTTAGTAAAACAGTTGGTGAATCCTTTCCAGTTATTAATGTGTGCTTTGGTGGAGTTTTTCCACCTCAGGAGTTACATAGCTCAAGCACTAGAGAAGCAAATAAAATAGTAACCAAAAATATATGGCCAGAGAATCATCTCTGTACCTGGAATTGTGATTATAATTTGTCTCCCCTTAGCAATTTTGCAAAGAAAAGGCCATTTCTATTGTTTTCCTTTCTGCTAGCCTTTGATGTGTGAGAGAGAAAGATTTTGCCAGCATCTTTCCAAACGGTAAAAATCTCAAGGGACTTAAAGTAGTAATCCTGTTACCATCTCCAGTTGGCCTGAGCTGCCCATTCAGAGTAGAGAGAGATTATATCATCTTACATTTTCAGGTTTGATTACAGACCTCTGTCTACACATTATACTGATTCCTTTGGAAGAGAAATCAAGATGCCACCTTCCAGTTTTCAGTGAGGTTCTAAGTATTATTTTCCTTTGTTACCCTTCCAAAGATAATAATTTTTAACTAGTGATCCCAGCAAGGACATTCTGCATGCAAAGCTGTATTCTGTCCCTCAGCAACGATTTTCTGTTCCACCACTTTTTAGTAAAAAAACAACAAAGAATCGTATGCAAAAGTGCCTGCTCCTGAGTCATACCACTGATCCATCTTGCTCAGTTTTTGATTGACAGTAACTAGCAGAGGTTTCTCACAATATCATGTAGGAATTCCTCCCCACCACCTTAGAAAAATAAGCATACAATGTTTAAACTGTGAAACACTTGCTGGTTTTAGCTTGGAACTGTCTATCTCTCCCCAAAAGTTCTGGCTCTATATCAGAGATTTTTTTTTTTTACAAAAGAAGACAAGGACTGAACATTGCACCTTTCATTTGAGAAGCACTTCTTCAGTTGCATTGTAAGGTATATCAGATAAGACTGTTAGTCTTATCTACATTATCTGGATCTAGATAGTATCTAGATAAGTAGATAAATATCTAGATGAGAGGTAGACTTTTTCTTTTAGCTACCTTATTGCTACCTCTCTTTTCTTCTGGGTCCATAACTCCTTTAAAAATGCGGGCTTCGGCAACTTGCCAGTTTTCTCTAAAAATGCTTTGCCAGCTTCCTTAAAAATACATAGTACGTAAATAAAAGGAATTGGAGAAAAACAAATGTAGTCAAGAGGAGCCAGGAGTTTCATTGGGAAAGTGTTTGAGGGCGCATTGATTTCCATGGGTTGCATGCTGCAACTTACAAATAGTAGAGCAGGGGTGTCAAACTTGCCGTGTCATGTGACGTGTCGGGATGTATTGTGACTTTCCCCCCCTTGCTGGAGCTGGGATTGGAGCAGCTTCTGCAGGAAGCATCCGGCCCATGGGCCGGCAGTTTGAAACCCCTGTAGTAGAAGATCTTCGGTATAGTAGCGCTTTTTTGGTCCATCTCTATATGGCTGATACTTTTGCCAGGAGATGTCATAAATTGGACCTAGCACCTTCTGCATTCAAAATCTGCCTGCCAATCTTGCAGACTTTCATGGCAAGGCAATGTGTATCTTGTGTAATATGTTGTGAATTCAGCTGCAGTATACAACCTACCTAGTCCTATTTGCTAAAGTGGGTATTTTCAATGTTGTTGTTGTTGTTAGTTGCGAAGTCGTGTCTGACCCATCGCAACCCCATGGATAATGTTCCTCCAGGCCTTCCTGTCCTCTACCATCTTCTGGAGTCCATTTAGGCTCACGCCTACTGCTTCAGTGACTCCATCCAGCCACCTCATTCTCTGTTGTCCCCTTCTTCTCTTGCCCTCAACCTTTCCCAGCATTAGGCTCTTCTCCAGTGAGTCCTTACTTCTCATTAGGTGGCCAAAGTATTTGAGTTTTAGCTTCAGGATCTAGCCTTCTAAAGAGCAGTCAGGGTTGATCTTCTCTAGGACTTCAATTCTTTGGCACTCAGCCTTTCTTATGGTCCAACTTTCACAGCCATACATTGCAACTGGGAAGACCATAGCCTTGACTATACACACTTTTGTTGACAGGGTGATATCTCTGCTTTTTAGTGTGCTGTCTAGATTTGCCATGGCTTTCCTCCCCAGGAGCAAGCATCTTTTAATTTCTTGGCTGCAGTCCCTGTCTGTGGTGATCTTAGAGCCCAGGAAAATAAAATCTGTCATTACCTCCATTTCTTCCCCATCTATTTGCCAGGAATTGAGAGGGCTGGATGCCATGATCTTGGTTTTCTTAATGTTTAGTTTCAACCCAAGTTTTGCACTCTCCTTCTTCACTCATAACAAGAGGCTCTTTAGTTCCTCTTCACTTTCTGCCATTAGAGTGGTATCATCTGCATATCTTAGGTTGTTGATATTTCTCCCGGCAATCTTAATTCCAACTTTTGATTCATCTAGCCCTGCCTTTCTCATGATGTGCTCTGCATATAAGTTAAATAGGCAGGGTAACAGTATACAGCCTTGCCGGACTCCTTTCCCAATTTTGAACCAATCAGTGGTTCCGTGTCCAGTTCTCACTGTTGCTTCTTGACCCGCATATAGGTTTCTCAAGAGACAAATAAGATGGTACTCCCATCTCTTTAAGAACTTGCCACAGTTTGTTGTGATCCACACAATGAAAGGCTTTAGCTCCCTAGCTTTCCCCATGATACAGCGTATGTTGCCAATTTGATTTCTAGTTCCTCTGCCTCTTCGAAATCCTGCCTGTACTTCTGGTAGTTCTCAATCCACATACTGCTGGAGTCTAGCTTGTAGGATTTTAAGCATAACTTTACTAGCATGAGAAATGAGTGCAATGGTGCGATAGTTTGAACATTCTTTGGCACTGCCTTTCTTTGGAATTGGAATGTAAACTGATCTTTTCCAATCCTGTGGCCACTGTTGAGTTTTCCAAATTTGCTGGTAAATTGAGTGTAGCACTTTTACTGCATCGTCTTTTAAGATTTTGAATAGCTCAGCTGGAATACTGTCACCTCCACTAGTTTTGTTGTTGCTCAGCTTTCCTAACGCCCATTCCACTTCACATTCTAGGATGTCTGGCTCGAGGTCAGTGACCACCTCATTGTAATTATCAGGGACATTAAGCTCATTCTTGTATAGTTCTTCTGTGTAATTTTGCCACCTCTTCTTAATCTCTTCTGCCTCTGTTAGGTCCCTGCCATTTTGGTCCTTTATCATGCCCATTTTTGCATGAAACGTTCCCTTCTTCTCTCCAATTTTCTTGAAGTGATCTCTAGTCCTCCCTATTCTATTGTTTTCTTCTATTTCTTTGCACTGTTCATTTAAGAGGCATTCTTATCTCTTCTAACTATTCTCTGGAATTCTGCATTCAATTGGGCGTATCTTTCTTTTTCTCCCTTGCCTTTCACTTCCCTCCTTTCCTCAGCTATTTACAAAGCTTCCTCAGACAGCCATTTTGCTTTCTTGCATTTCTTTTTCTTTGGGATGGTTTTAGTTGCTACTTCTTGTACAATGTTACGAACCTCCGTCCATAGTTCTTCAGGCACTCTGTCTATCAGATCTAATTCTTAAATCTATTTGTCACCTCTACTGCATATTCAACAGGGATATGATTTAGTTCATACCTGAGTGGCCTAGTGCTTTTCCCTACTTTCTTCAGTTTAAGCCTAACTTTTGCAACGAGAAGCTCATGGTCTGAGCCACAGTCAGCTCCTGGTCTTGTTTTTACTGACTGCATAGAGCTTCTCCATCTTTGGTTGCAGAGCACATAGTCATTCTGATTTCTGTGTTGACCGTCTGGTGATGTCCATGTGTAGAGCCGTCTCGGGTTGTTGGAAAAGAGTGTTTGCTATGACCATCATATTCTCTTGACAAAATTCTATCAGCCTGTGCCCAGCTTCATTTTGTACTCCAAGGCCAAACTTGCCTGTTATTCCAGTTATCTTTTGGCTTCCTACTTTAGCATTCCAATCCCCCATGATGACAAGGACATCATTTTTTGGTGTTAGTTCTATAAGGTCCTGTAGGGCTTCATAGAGCCGGTCAATTTCATCCTCTTCAGCACTGGTGGTTGGGGCATAGATGTGGACTACTGTGATATTGAATGGTTTGCCTTGGATTCGAACTGAGATCATTCTGTCATTTTGGGGATTGTATCCCAGTATTGCTTTTCCTACTCTTTTATTGACTATGAGGGCTACTCCATTTCTTCTGAGGGATTCTTGCCCGCAGTAGTATACCTGATGGTCATCTGAATTAAATTCACCCATTCCTGTCCATTTGTATTTTCAATATAACAGATTTTTTTAAAAATGTAGTTCATTGCACATTGAAATCCCCAGGACAGCTTTTTCACATTGGCTTCTATAACACAATCATTGTACCAATACTAATTCCAAGAAAACCACAACAGTGATTGCCAAAACAAAAGTTTCTCTTGCAGCCCATTGATTCAATCAATGGTCTTGAGAACTGGCCGATGCAGTCAAAGACATTGAAAAGTTTCAAATTAAGTAGTTAGATTTACAAACCAACAAGTGGTGTTTCCATGGGGCTACAGGGCTGATTAAGATTATGGACACACCATAAAGAAGTAAATATTTTAAAAGCTGAAGATCAGTAAAATGAAAATATACCCAAATTTCTGTCATGCCAGTGTCATGGGAAGATACCAGGGCATGAACTACAATCCCATGTTCAACATTAAATTCACAAATAATTCACAGAAATATTGACCAGGTTGGTACCTGGATCTCATTTCAACCATGGTGACAGAACAGCATCTTCCACTGCTGTTGAGGACATTTTTTTTTAGAAAAGGAAAGATTACTTCAATACTTCGCCCATATTCCTTGCCCATTCTCCTCTTGCCATTTATTGTGGCTTAAGATACACCAGAATCGATAGACTAATTTACAGAAATCCAATAGCAAGAAGTGTAACAACATAAAATCCTTGGCTCAATCAGGGCTTTTTTTCCTCACAGAACACTCAGAACGGCGTTCCGGCACCTTTTTCTTTGCAAAAAAAAAAAAAAAAAAAGCTCCCTCTATTGGCTTTCGAAAGCCTATTGCAGGGATAGGCAATCTTGGCTCTTTTATGACTCGTGGACTTCAACTCCCAGAAATCCTGAGCCAGCCATGCTGAGGGGAAAGAGAGAGGTTTCCAAGCTGAGCCATGCTGGCTCAGGAATTCTGGGAGTTGAAGTCCTTGAGTCATAAAAGAGCCAAGGTTGCCTATCCCTGCACTAGAGGAGGACATTAAAATTATTTACAAGGTTACTTCTTTAGGAACTAAACTTTTAGAATCTAAAACAGCTAATTCAAAAAAGCCAACAGGAAAGAACCTCACATTTTTCATCTGCTTCTGTCTTTTGGAAGGTAAAATTAGTAACAAAATAATCTATTTCCTATGTTAACATCTCTGCAATGAAATCAATAAAGGTAACAGGAAAGAAATGAGAAACATTTTTCTCAATGTAATATGTCTAATTTAGCTGATATTAGAAAAAAAGTATCTTTTGTACATACTCTTGAAAACTATTTTGAATCTATTACAACTAAACCCCTTTAAATTAAACAATTCTTAAGAATGAAATATTCTTAATTTGGACTTTACTTTTACTGTCTGGACTGTTGTGTGTTTTGAAAAATAGATTATTTAGAATCTAGTTATGTTGCACTTCAGTCTTTAAAGAATTAACCTAGTATATACATAACAATATACAATGTTTTCCATGGTGAGCTTAACATCAATAACAACATTTATTAAAAAGGCTAAAATAATTTCTGGTGGTATTATCTGTACATTAAAATTTTGTTTAGTCACAATCTTTCACTTTTCACATTTTGGACAAGCAGTGGTCATGTATCCTAGCAAAAGATGTTACATATGTGCATAAGCATAGTCAGTAGCATATGCCTTTTTAAAAATATCAAACATGCAAAGAAACAAAAATAAGTCCAAAATATCAGTATTACATCCAGAAATGCCAACTTTGCAACCAATATTTCTCATTCATAACTATGGCACCCTAAGGATACCTGCATACATGCAAATGCTTCTCTGGGATCAGTAACCCAGCAGGGATTGCTTTTTCCTTCCAGTAACAGATTGCTGGGAAATATCAAACATGGCCTTGAAAAATCCGATGTTTGTTACAAATTTTTCTGGATGTGTTTGGAAAGAGGCCTAGAAATGCCAGCACAAATACATCACACTTGCTGAACATGCACACGCAACTAATTACAATCTTCAATTATATGTGATATATCTAAAATGAGATGGGCTGTCTCAACTGCAACTTGCAAACCGTTCTGTTTTGTGGCAAAACAATCCAGGACAAGCTGATCAGCAGAGCTTAGAGAGGACTCATTAACACAATTTTGGGGAAGGAAAGAAACAGAAGGATAGTTTAACATCTTCCAGTTGATGTTAGGTTATGTAACATCTTCTGGGAGTTGAACTCCACGAGTCATAAAAAAGCCAAGGTTGTCTACCCTTGGCCTATTGGCTTTCAAAAGCAAATAGGAATTGCTGCTGAGCGCGCCAAAAGACCTGGCTGGCAAATGTTGCACAGGCAAGTTGTCTGCAGCGAAGGCAGGAACTTTGCACCCCTCCCTGCTGCCCAACTACACCATCTCAACTAGGTAAGTAAGATATTATTTGCAAATAGGATGGCAATAAACAATTTAGGCTGCATTTACATCAGGGCTTTTCAACCTTTTCAGAAATTGTACCACTTTTAGGACATGACAATATTCAAGTACCACCAGTGCTTAACAAGGTGTTAAAAACTTGATGACTAAAAAAAGGGGGGGGTATTTTGGGTTTCATTGGTTAGATTCATTTATTGTTATAGAAATGGCTAGTTTATAATATTATAGAAAAGCAAAAAGTTGAGGTTCAGTGTTAATGCTTCCTTCTACTCCTGCGACAGAGGAAGTCAGAAGTCAGTGCCTTTTCTTTTTCCCTTCTCCCCCTCACTTTTCCCTTTTTCTCTCACCCTTCACTCCCAAAAGCCCCCCCACTCACTCACACTTTGCTCACAAAAGCCTCCAGTCACTCTCACTCACTCCTCCGTCTCTTTCAAAGACACCTTGTTCAGTCTCTCCCTCCCTCACTTCCTTTCTTTTGAAGGCCTCTTCCTCACTCGCTCACTTACTGCACTGTCACTTCCAAATGCCATTTGCTCATTCACACACTCACTTACTGCCCTGACGCTTCCAAACGCTTCCAAACGCCACTTGCTTGCTCTCTCACTTACTGCATTTGGAAGCGATGGGGCAGTAAGTGAATGAGTGTCAGTGCCAGAGGCCATCAGCTGTTTGGCGCTGGAGATCACTGCCACGAGGCACAGAGCTCTGGGTTGGGGTTTGGAGCAGCGGGGGTTCATCACGGGCTGCGGCATGGCAACCGCGGGGAGGGGAATCCCTGCAGTGGCTGTGCGTAGGGGAATCCCCGCAGCCTGTGGCTCCAAGCCCCAGGGGTGGGGGTGTAAAGGACAGATGGTGATGCCGTAGCAAGACACCGGCATCGCTCCCGGTGACAACACCTCTGAGTTCCGGCACCTTTTTTTTTTTTAGAAAGAAAGCACTGGGCTCAACTGATAGAGCAAGGACATAAATGTAAGATCAATCTTTACTAGCTATGCCATACTTAACATTTGCAGTGGATCAGCAATTGTGCTCAATTGCTTCATGATTCCCTTTGTGAAACATTACTAATCTGCTTGATTTTTTTTTAATCTCCAGAACCTCATCCATCTTGTTCAGCTACCTTGATTACAGAATATAATGAATATCTAGGGACATGCTGAGGAAACTTTGTCCTCAGGACAAAGGAATGAATTGGAGAAGACCATTGTGACTGGCTTTGAAGAAATGAAGAATCAGAGATAGATTTTACCTCAGTGTCTGGATTCATGCATTGCCTCAGACTTAGGTTCCTCAACTCTTTTGGAATAGCGTACAGGGATGGGATTTTTGAAATTATATGGAAATTTCGCAAATAAAGGGGAGTTGGTGTTGGGCAGACAATCCCATTAACAATCTACCAGCCATAAAAGCTTAAGTGATTAAAAGCACTTATTTCCTATAGGGTTACTGGTCATCCCTTCTAGTTCTTTTGCACGAATTGTTCTCTGTTACCATTCCTACTTTTCATCTTTTTCTGGGCAACTGGTTTACTTCCAAATAAAGTACTCGCTGCAGGCCAACCATCATTTTATAACTTTCTATAAACCTTTTGGGGCCATTTGGAGACCAGACCATTGTTACAAATAAAGATGATGCTCGCAGCTGATTCTTTTCTTTACAGAATAACGGCCTTTTGAAATTTAAAATGGAATATGAGATCCTGAGCATCTGAGCACCTTGGGCACCATGATAACAGCAGTATCAATATATCATCAACCCATCAGTAATAATATCAATATACTAATAGATAAGTGCTTGCTCAAATAGGATAATACTAGTTGAGAAAGGAAGCATGTGACAGATAAGTTCCAGTTATGTCAAGCAGACTTCTGTTTCTGTAGTGGGACGTTTCTACTTACTATAAAGTTTCCAGTCTGTTTCAAAAGACTGGGAAACCCTCAGCAGGGATCTCTGTGGGATGTCACCAAATGAAGCAGGAAACCTTGTATGTGCAAAAAAAAAAAAAGTTCTCCTAAGCACAAATCATCCAGTTCACGAGTCTGGAAAAGTAATATTTTAAAATGTATTTGGACATAGGGCCTCAGTGGCTTCCCTTTCTGATAAACATTGCATCTTGTTCTTAAACTGGATCCTGATGGTCATTTGGTTTTGGATGAAATGAAGGTTCTTATACCTGTTGTCATTTGCTACAGATGGTTACTAGCAACACTGGTAGAACATTGGCTGGGAAAGGCTTTTATTCTCTCCGTACTGGATCTATTTTTATCTGGAAAGAAAAGATGTTTAACATTTTGTTTCTAGTACGTGAAGAGAAAAATTTTACTGACTAAACTGAAAGTACAGAAAGCAATAAAGTTAAACAATGGAACTGTCAGATTTCAGACTGCCTATTATCTTCCACTAAGAATCAGAAATGGCCTTATACAAAAAAAAATTAAAGTAAAAAAAATATCTTCCTTTCTAGTTATCCCAGGAAATCTTGCCAAATAGAATCTTGTCTTTCATGAAGGCTTGAGTTTTAAAGACAATTTCCTTCCATTGTACTCACGCATGTTGAGTCAGGAAGCTTCAGTCAAAGTCAATGTACAATGTGTTTGCTTTTAAGATTCTGGATGATTTATACATCCAGTGATTCATAATTTCCATCCCGTCTGTTTGCATTTCAATTTACACACAGGCTGGTAAGCTGTCCTGTTCAAGATCATGAAGCCATTATAACATTAAGGTCTCAGTGTAAAATAACCTTATTGGGAAGGGAACCCAAGGTCTTACGTTTGCCTTGTAAGTCTTTCACTTAGCCAGAAAACACATTTACATAATCCAGCTCATGGAAGGGAATTTATTTTAGCTTGCTGTTCCATTTCCAGGTCTGATTCTTCCAACAGAGAAAGACTAAACTTCCATTGTCCTGCAGGGAACTTGGCTTGGTGGGGAGGGCAGGAGTCAAAGACTTGGCAACCAAAGAGTTTCCGAAATACAAATGGCTGGCAGACCACCCTCTTTGTGTGTGTGTGTGTCAGTATGGACTTCTGGAGATGCCTGGATGAGTCCCTGCAGTTTTCATGGCAGGATTTCAGAAGTGGTTTGCCATTGCTTCCTTCTTAGGGCTGAGAGAAAAGGATTGGCTCAAAGCCCCCCCCCCCCACCAGTTGGCTTCATGTTAAAATTGGGACTAAAATTCACCATCTCCTGGTTTTTAGCCTGGTGCCTTAATCACTACACTAAACTGGTTCTCAGGAAACCACTCCTTTGAAAAAAAATATATCCAACTATGGGAAATTCAGCCCATGATTTAAAAAAAATGTTTTACAGACTTCCTAAGGTGAAGCAGCAGTACCATACCTCCTCAATAATGTTTTCTTAGAAGCAGCCGAGGGAAGAGGCTGTTATCTTCCAGAACCAAATAGATGATAACCAAAAGCAAATAGGGAACCACCATAGGTACAAGCTGTTAATCTCGTTCAGTCTTGTTCTGATTGAGGAACAACTTACTGGAGCTGGCGTGCTCGCTTATTCAGGATTTTCTTTGCTTATTTTATACATTTGTAAACTGCATGGTATGCATTTAATCCTTCTTGCAGTAGCTCGACTATAAGACTACAATTAAAACAAACAGGAAAGCGTAACAAAGTGCCAACAATTTACAAGCAGTTATGAGCAAACAGTGCAGAAATTAAAAGTAGATAAACCATGAAAACCAAAAGCAGATAAAACTGCAGCCTTAAGCAGGTTTTGAAAATTCTAAAGGGGATGTGGGATGAAGATAGAAAAACATCTTCTTGAGAATGAGATTGTAACTAGCATTTTTATCCAGTTTTTCCCCCCACCCTTAAGACAGTATATGTGGCTCTTCTGATTTCATTTTCATAACCTCATAAGAAAGGGCATGATGAGTAATATCAACTGATATGCAATGTCTGGTGGCACTGAAACTTTAATTTTTATGGCTTCAGTCTTGATTCCCATCCATTGCATTAGACATCAGGTGTAGCATATTGGAGAAGAGAAGAGCAGTGAAACAAGAACTTCTGGTTTGAATCTCATCTCTGCTTGAATTTAGAAGTAGGCCCCCTGCTTTCATCCTGGAGTCTCTCTTAAAGAATAACTTCATATTTAGGATTCCCAATACAGGAAGTCAGTAACTTACAAGAGTTTATTTAGTAACCATTTGAAATTACAACAGCACCGGAAAAAGTGGGTTATGACCGTTTTTCACACTTATGACCATTGCAGCATCCCCGTGGTCATGTGATCAACACTTGGATGCTTGGCAACTGACTCATATTTATGATGGTTACAGTGTCCTGGGGTCATGTGATTATTTTTTGTGACCTTCTGACAAGCAATAGGGAAGTCAAATTCACTTAACAAATGTGTTACTAACGTAACAACTTCAGCGATTCACTTAACAACTGTGTCAAGAAAGGTCATAAAAACTCACTTAACAACTGTCTCACTTAGCGATGGAAATTTTGAGGTCATTTGTGGCTGTAAGTCAAGGACTATCTATAAAGGAAAAATTGAGTGCCACAATTGGCTGAGGATCTAGTGTTGTGGTCCACCAAGCTCCCTGCCCCATTCTACTTTTTAAAACTATTCCTTAAAAAAACACACACACCCCCAGAGAATTAAAAATATGTTGGCATGTCTCAAAGCTAAACATTAAGCCTTGTCTTGCACCATTGTCCTAAGGGCTGAAAATAGAAAATATATTTACAGCTCTGGAACAATCTACTATATGACTATTAAATGTATTGGGTACGTTTGATACAAGTGAAGTGGGTGCTATTTCAAAAAGCATGAAACTATAACCAACAAGGGGACTATTGCATTCTTAGCCTCAGAATTAAGGCTCAGTGATTGTTGACCATCATATAGATCAGGGTAAGGCAACCTTGGCTCTTTTTATGACTTGTGGACTTCAACTCCCAGAATTCCTGAGTCAGCTGTGCTGAATTCTGGGAGTTGAAGTCCACGAGTCATAAAAGAGCCAAGGTTGCTTACCCCTGATATAGATGAATGTGTTTCTGAAAGCACTGGAGCTCCCTTGCTTCCCAGAGTAAAGAAAAACAAACCTGTTGCATCACGTAACCTGCTCCAGTTGCCTCCTCCAATGTCTGCAATATTGGGAAACTCTATTAGTTATCCCAAGACTCTATTAATTATCCCAAGTGACAGAAGAGGCTGTAAGGCAAGTCAGTGAGATAAATCAGGGCTGCCCCATACACTTCACAGTCCTAGCTGGATGAGTATGGATGAATATTTGAGAAGGATCTTGTTCATTAAGATTTAGCCATTCACACAAAGATTTACATCATGCCTTCAACCACAACAAATCAAATGCAGCCATGCCTTAAGAGATTTGAGGCAGCTTTCAATCATGGCCTGAAGTTACGGCTTCCAAGTTGAGCTGGGCTTGCCTATCGCCCATATGGAGATGGACTCTTGTATGCTATCTCTCCCATCCCCCATAGACTCAGGAGGACCCGGGGTGAAGAGTCGCTGTGAGAGGGCGGCTCAGTTTCTTTTCATCTACAACCTCTCCGGATGTGAGAGATCCGTGAGGGGTATGTTCTCTCTCCCTGGATGGGGTTTCCATCTGCCTCCCAGATCAGCCTCGAGGTCGGGGTGAGAGATCGACTGCTGACTGTTTCTGGGGTATCCAGCACAAGTGAGAGTGGTGCTGGACTGGCGGTTTTTAGACTCATATACTCCTCCTGATATGACATCATCTTTCAACATCTGACTGCCACTTCCCGAACTCACATGGCCAGTTATGGCATGCTTACGTTATTCTGACACGGACTTACTCGCGCTCAGGGGTGCCCCCCCCTTCCTGGGTGCGACCCGCCTTCATTTCAACCTATCCTCTTGATGACGGGCCCAATTACTGGGACCCTGAGAGATGGTTGGGCAAGGGCAAGGACAGGAGCCTCCACCACAAATTTAGTAAGAGGCCCCTGGTGCATTTTTTATCTCGATTTTTTATGGGGTTAGGGAGAGGGGAGGGTTCTAAAAAGGTTCGGTTGGAGACTGGGGGGGTTCCACCAACCGTTTCTCAGACCAGGCCGGGGATTGCTCGCGCCGCGGTGGGGCTTGGGTTGGGGGCCTACGGGGCCCCGGAGTGGGGTGTGGGATTGCCTATTCCCATGGCGGTAGGGAATGGCCGCAGGTGTATGAACAGAGGGCCGTATCAATACCCGGGAGTGCGTCCCCGCTGTCTTCAAGCGGTGATGCGCTCCGACCCTCTGATTTCGGCTCGTGGTACCGGGAGCAAGGATGAGCAGCCACCTGAGCTCAGGCTCGTGTATTTCAATGCCAGGTCCATAATGAATAAGGCTCCTCTCATTCAGGAGTTGATTGAGGAGGAGCATGCGGACCTGGCTTGCATTACGGAGACCTGGTTGGGCCCAGAGGGCGGGGTCCCCTTGGTTGATCTTTGCCCATCAGGCTTCCGGGTGCTGCACCAGCCTCGGGCTCAGGGTAGGGGTGGTGGAGTGGCAGTAGTTGCAAGGGAGACCTTATGTCCGCGGGAGGCCACCATGGTCCAGATAGTCGGGTGTGAGTCCCTCCTCCTGAGATGTGGTCCCAGAGCTCAGTTGGGCTTGCTGCTGGTGTATGTTTCACCTAGACAAGTGGCAGCAGCCCTGCCTGAGCTTCTCGATATCCTCTCAGGGTTGGTGGTTGAGTTCCCCAAACTTATAGTTTTGGGTGACTTCAAACTACCATCCCTGGGGGGATCATCTGAGTTAGCTCGGGAGTTCATGGCTTCCATGACGGCCATGGACCTGAAGCAGGTTATTCTGGGCCCAACTCACGGGGGGGGTCACACGCTCGACTTGGTTTTTCTATCCGGACAGTGGTTAGATGATCTTGGGGGGGGTTTCTCCAATTATTTCACCCCTGTCATGGACCGATCATCATCTCCTGCGGATGGTCTTCTGTTTTGCCACTCCCTGTCGTGGGGTTGCTGAGCCAATAAGATGGTTCCGCCCTAGACGCCTTATGGACCCTCAGCGGTTCCAAACGGCGCTTGGGCCCCCACCTGCCTCCTTTGCTCACAGCTCGGTCGATGCCCTAGTGGAAGCCTGGGAAAGGGCAGCCACGGAGGCACTCGACCAAGTTGTACCCATGCGGCCCTTGACCCGACGCAGATCTCAACGGGCCCCATGGTTCTCCATGGAGCTCCGCGAGATGAAGCATCGGAGACGGGGCCTAGAGAGCTGTTGGCGGTCCAGCCGATCCGAATCCGACCGGTTACGACTAAGGTCGTTTACGAGAACTTATCTCGCAGCGTTGAGGGTGGCTAGGTCTAACCACTTTGCCACCCTCATCGCGTCCGCAGATAATCGCCCGGCCGCCCTGTTTAGGGTAACTCGCTCCCTTCTTAATCAGGAGGTGAGGGAGGAACCCTTGCAGGGTCGAGCCAAGGAGTTTAGTCGATTTCTGTCAGACAAAATCGCCCGGATCCGGACCGGTTTGGACTCCGACTGGGCAGAGTCTGACGAAGAGGATACGGGCGGCCTTGTCGATTTAATCTGGGAAGAGTTCGATCCTGTGACTCCTGAAGAAGTGGACAAGATCATGGGGAAGCTGAGCTCCACCACGTGTTTGTTGGACCCGTGCCCCTCCTGGCTGACTTATGCAGCCCGGGATGGGACACGAGGCTGGCTCCAGGCAGTGATAACTGCTTCTCTGAGGGAGGGTAGTTTTCCCGCCGCCTTGAAGGAGGCGGTGGTGAGACCCCTCCTCAAGAAGCCTGCCTTGGACCCAGCAATTTTAAACAACTATCGTCCGGTCTCCAACCTTCGCTTTTTGGCGAAGGTTGTTGAGAGCGTGGTGGCGCAGTAGCTCCCTTTGTTCTTGGATGAAGCTGATTACCTAGACCCGTACCAATCGGGTTTCAGGCCCGGGTACAGCACGGAGACGGCATTGGTCGCGCTGGTGAATGATCTCTGGCGGGCTCGGGACAGAGGTTGCTCCTCTGTCCTAGTCCTTTTAGACCTCTCAGCGGCTTTTGATACCATCGACCATGGTATCCTGCTGCGACGTCTCAGAGGGTTAGGAGTGGGAGGCACAGTTCTCCAGTGGTTCTCCTCTTACCTTCTGGGACGTTCGCAGTCGGTGTTGGCAGGGGGGCAGAGATCGACCTTGAGACCTCTCATTTGTGGAGTCCCTCAGGGATCGGTTCTCTCGCCTCTCCTGTTCAACATCTATATGAAGCCGCTGGGTGAGATCATTCGTGGTTTTGGAGTTGGGTATCACCAATATGCTGATGATACCCAACTTTTTATTTCTACCCCAAACCACCCCAGCGATGCCCTCGACGTGATGTCCCGTTGCCTGGAGGCGGTCCGGGTCTGGATGGGGAGGAACAGGCTTCGACTCAACCCTGACAAGACTGAGTGGCTGTTCGTGCCGGCATCCCGGGAAATTCCGATCATTCCATCATTGGCCATGGGGGGTGAGCTATTACCCCCCGTAGATAGGGCTCGCAACCTGGGGGTCCTTCTAGATTCACAGCTCTCTTTGGAAGAGCATATTGGAGCTGTGACTAGGGGGGCCTTTGCCCAGGTTCGCCTGGTGCGCCAGTTGCGGCCCTATCTAGACCGGGATGCCTTGCGTACAGTCACTCATGCGCTCGTGACCTCTCGTCTGGACTACTGTAATGCTCTCTACATGGGGCTGCCCTTGAGGTCCACCCGGAGACTTCAACTGGTGCAAAATGCAGCCGCGCGAGTTGTCTTGGGGGTTTCCAGATACTCCCATGTTACACCTTTGCTCCGCGAGCTCCATTGGCTACCGGTTGCTCTCCGGGTGAGGTTCAAGGTCCTAGTGATGACTTACAAAGCCCTTCATGGCATGGGTCCGGACTACCTACGGCAACACCTGCGGCCGGCGTCAACTTCCCTCCATCCAGTGCGCTCCCACAGAGAGGGCCTCCTCAGGGTGCCGCCGATCAAAGAATGCCGATTGGTGACCCCCAGGGGGAGAGCGTTCTCTGTGGGCGCGCCAGACCTTTGTAACCGCTTACCGGTTGAGCTCCGGATGGCCCCCGACCTTCGCTCCTTCCGGCGCGATCTTAAAACCTTCTTTTTCGAACAAGCTGGCCTGGTCTGATGGGATGGGGTTGGGTTTTTATAAATAGCTCTAATTTTAAGATGTATTAATTATTATGGGCATAATGGTTTAATCGCTTTTAATTTTTGTATTCGGTTTTTTACTATGTATTGCCCTGTTCACCGCCCTGAGTCCCTCGGGAGAAGGGCGGTATACAAATTAAATTATTAAATTAAATTAAATTAAATTATTCAAACTAGAATGGCAAATCAGCAGAAACCAATATTCTTTAAGTAAAAGGTTCCCCCGCACATGCGTGCTAGTCGTTTCCGACTCTAGGGGCCGGTGCTCATCTCCGTTTCAAAGCCGAAGTACCTCATAGTAATTAATACAGTGAGGAATGGAATAAAAACTTACTCTGAGGTTTTTGTTTTTTTTTAAAAGCCAGTGGTAGCAAACCAGATGCAACTCTGGAGACGGAATTGAAAAGATGCAGCCCGCGCCCTCCCGGAGAAGCCTTAACAGAATAATAGAGTTGGAAAGGACCTTGGAGGTCTTCTAGTCCAACCCCCTGCTCAGACAGGAGATCCTGTACCATTTCAGACAAATGGTTGTCCAATCTCTTTTTAAAAACCTCCAATGATGGAGCATTAACAACTTCTGAAGGCAAGCCATTCCACTGATTAATTATTCTAACTGTGAGGAAATTTCTCCTTGGTTCTAGGTTGTTTCTCAATAAGTTTCCATCCATTGTTTCTTGTCCTGGCTTCAGGTGTTTTGGAGAATAAGTTGACCCACTCCTCTTTGTGTAAAGGTAAAGGTTCCCCCGCACAGGCGTGCTAGTCGTTTCCGACTCTAGGGGCTGGTGCTCATCTCCGTTTCAAAGCCGAAGAGCCAGCGCTTGTCCGAGGACATCTCCGTGGTCATGTGGCTGGCATGACTAGATGCCAAAGGCGCACAGAGCACTATTACCTTCCCACCGTAGTGGTCCCTATTTTTCTACTTGCATTTTTATGTGCTTTTGAACTGCTAGGTTGGCAGGAGCTGGGACAAGTAACAGGCGCTCACTCTGTTATGCAGCACTCGGGATTCGACCCGCCAAACTGCCGATCAACAAGCTCAGCGTCCTAACCCACTGAGCCACCACGTCTTTGTGGCAGCCCCTCAAATATTTCAACACTGCTATCATGTTACCCCTAATCCTTCTTTTCACTAAACTAGAGATACCGAATTCTAGCAACCTTTTCCTGGTCCTTCTCATTTTAACTGCTTCTATAGACAAACTAGAAAGTAGAAATGGATTTGCAAATCTTTAACCCTTGGACAAACTCAAAGATGATGGTGGTGGGGGAATGGCAGAACTTACTCTCATAAGTCTGGAAAGGCCAACCTACCACCTGGGAGACCTTTTTCTAAAATTGTCTGTTTCTGACTTGGTTCTGCACAAGGATGAGTTTGCAAAGTTATTAGAAAGTCATTGAGCTATATCCCATCTGCTTCCAGATAAACAATCATAGGGGAAATATATTTGAAGCTTGAGCTACCAAGTAATCATTTTCTTGCTGAAAATCATATTATACAGGGAATGTATTTATTCAGCTGTTTGCAGAAAAACAAGCAGCTGGAAACCAACTCCCTTGCTAACAGGAGCAGAACTACCGAGGACTCATTTATTTGCTATTAAAATGTATGCACTTATCAGGACATCTGGTCTCATTTTATTTGTCAAGACCAAGTACCTAGGAGGCCTGGCTTTTGGAATAATCGGTGGGCTGTTTAAGATGCATGAGAATATATCATTAGCGTTATGGAGGTCCTCACAAAACCTTATCTGGCACCAATTGGAGCTGAGATATATTAACATTGCATCTTGCTGCTTGGAAAATATTCATCACACAGAATGCACTCTGCTAGTTGCTGGGTTTTTTTTTTTGTTTTTTTAAAAAATTGCTTCAGAGGAAGATGTTGCTTTCATTTGCTTTATCTCCAGGGAAAAAGTAAGATTGGCAGAAGGTTCATTCAGGTGGTATCGTCTCTTAGCTGGCAATCTTTAATTGCATTCGGTTCACAAACCCTATTTACATCACCAAAATGAATATATAAAAGAGGCCCAAAGCTCTCAAAATAAACCACATCTGATGCTGGTATCCAGCATGATTCATCTGTTGTGCCAAAGGAGATGAGCGTTTTCATTGTTTTATCATGTCCCCAAGCTGAAACGCTCTTGAAATATTAGGACTGGGTTCCCATTTACCCCAAGGTTGGGATGATTACTTTATTGGGGGATATGTCAAATTTTGGATTCTTTTTAAAAGAATCTGTTGAAGAATATAAACTAACAGTTCTGTCAGAAACTGTGATTTTAGAGCCAATTTTAGTCTTCCTTAGTGGAAAAGGAATAACAAGAAAAAGTAGCCATCAAACTTTTCATATTTTAAATAACGGGCTTTCTCACTTGTAGTTCCCTTCCTCTGAAATAGCTGCCCTCAGGTTGGGATGGCTCCTACTATGTTAACGTTTAGGAAGGCTGTGGAGATGATGATTTTCTGAAAAGCAGAAGATGGTACTTAATGGGAAGCAGCTGCTGTGGCCCTGTATTTAGATAATGATGTCATTCATTGTTCTTATGATTTTTATAAATTGAAACTACCTAGAAATGGTTGAACGAATGAATAAATGAATGGAGTGTGCAACCTGGTGAATGAAATGAAGATTTGAGACATGTGCTGTCTTTTCTTAGGTGGCATTTCCAGACCCATGTTGAAAAAACCATTGTAAAATGCCTGGTGCAAAATTTGTGGATGTCACTCACCACCTAGATGGACTGCTAGATAGATAGATAGTGCTTCATGGGCATCATGGGCATCAATAAAGAAGCTTAAAGCCAAGACCCTCAGGGTAGCTGTCTCTGCAGTGTTACCTGTTCCACACATAGACTCTAGACAGGCAGAGTTGAAATGTCTCAATGCATGGATAAGACATTGATGCTCAGAGGAGGACTTTCTATTTATTAGGCATTGGAGAGTATTTTGAGAAAAGCTTTCAGTTCATAATGTTGAGTATATGCACAGAGATTATTGTATACAGAGATGATAAGATTCAACATTACCCACTATGGAGGAATGGTCGGTATATTTGGTATATTTTGATGAAATGCAAAAGATTGATTAGAGAAAAGTCATCATCTATATTTATTGGTGAGTGGAAGCATCTTTTGGACTTTTTGCATAAAAAAAGAAAAAAAGAGCTTGTGATTTATGGTTTTAATGTTTAGATAGGATAGATTACACAAAGAAGAGTAATATCATGTAATTTTACAGACAGAGGTTAAAGTGTACTTACAGCTGCAGTGAAAAATACCGAAAGCCACTTTTTAATATTTTTTTCTTTTATATTTTTCTTCATATTTTTTCCTTTTCTTGCAGTTTTTGCTTTTTCTTTGATGCGGTTTTTCTTTTTCCCTCTTTATATTAGTTTGTATTAGTTTTTATCTTCTTGTTTAAACGTTGGAATAAAAATTATATACAAAAAAGTGAGAAAAAGCTGTATCTGTACAAGATGGATAGGTTCCACTTCAACCAAAATGCGATCAAACTGCTCGCCACTTTAAAATTAAAAATGTAGCAAAGCATCTGTTTAAGAGAGGCAAATGACCATGGTTATTCCTGGTTACAGACTCTATAGGAAAAGCATGGAAGGGTTTACTGGAGAAGGTGTTGACTTCTCTGTCTAAGATACCATGGAATCAAATTAGCTCGACATTCTCCAAGGAACAGATCATTGAAAAGAATCACTCTGGGTAAAAATATCAGGTCATAAAGGCAAAGTCCTAATGGAGATGTATTATTCTCCCCCTAATCAAAATGCTCAAAGAGATGAAAATGAAGACAGAAGTCAGAGAGGCATCCTAAAAAGGAAGTATTGTCATTAACAACAAAGGTTGTGTTGATCACTTTCATGGCATGGGTCTAGGTTACTTGAGGGACATATCACCCTACTGGGATGACTAATATGGCTTCACCAAGGCAAATTCTTCTTTAATCAGCTAGGGATTTTTGTGGGCATTAGTAAACAGGTGGGTAAGGATGACCTAGTAGACATCATTATTTAGATTTTTCAAAAAGCCTTTGATAAAGTTCCTTATAAAAAAAATCCTCAGTAAACTTGGAGTAAAAGGGCAGGTCCTCTTCTGGGTAAAGCAACTGGCTAAAGACTAGAAAACAAACAACAGGAGCAAATGGACGTTTTTCAAAATGGAGGGTTGTGACTATTGAGATTTCCCAGGATTCCTTCCTTGGCCAGATGCTTTTTAATATATTTATAAACAATCTGGAATCAGGCATTACTAGCAGAATACTTAACTTAGCTTAATCAGATTGGTTAAAAACAATAGACAGCGAAGAACATATTAGGAAGTGAACATCAACATGAGAGATGTCATTCAATGTGAGCAAGGGTAAAGAGATGCGAAAAATCCTAACTACTAACACAGACTAAAGGGATCAGAGCTAGCAGTTCCTGATGAGGAAAGAGATATTAGAATAATAAGAAACAGTTCAACGGTGTTGACACAGTGTGCATCCACTGGAAAAAAAAAGCATGTTAGAAATAATAAAAATGGCACTGAAAATACAGGTATCATATTGCCCTTGCAGAAAACAGGGGTGCATCTGGAATATTGTGTATGATTCTAGTCACCATACATCTAGAAAATGTAGTTTAGCTAAAAGAAAGTTAAAACAAAAAAGAGGACAGCTAAGATGATCAGTGGGCTGGAACAGCATCCTTATAAAGAAAGGTTGAGATACTTGGGGCTTTTTAGCCTAGAAAGGGGGTGAGTGAGAAGGGACAGGATTATTGTCATGTGTATGAAGTGGACAAGAAGAAGCTGTTTTCCACTGTATTGGTGCAATGGTTAAGGCATTCAGGTAGGAATTAAGAGACCATGAGTTCTAATCCTGCCTGAGGCACAAGACCAGCTGGGTGACCCTGAGCCAGTCTCTTCCTCTTAGCCCTAGGAAGGAGACAATGGAAAGACTACTGAAAGATCTTACCAAGAAAACTTCAGGGATTTGTTCAGGAAGTGTCTGAGAATCAGACACAATTGAGCAAAGGGGAAAAAAAATCTAGAACCAGAGGTCTCACAATAAAACTCATTTTCAGAAAAAAAGAACAAAAGGATTTTTTTGCACAACATAGAATTAAACTTCAGAATGCATTACCATGAGATGCCTTGTACAATACTAATTTGGCTTGTTTCGAAAACGTGTTGGACCAATTCATAATAGTCATGGGGATCCACGTCTATTACCCTTAATGGGAGTATAACTGACTCTGAAGACCATCTGCTGGGAGACCAGTGGGGCTCCTTGTGCAGTTGGCTGAACAATATGAGAATAGGCTGCTGGATGAGATGGGCCAGGGGCCTGATCCAGCAGGGCACTGCTTCTGTGCTTCTGTTCTAAAAATTCCCCATCTTTAAATCTATTAACTCTGTTAATTTGTAACTCTGTTTTCAAAGTGAATTAAGTTATTTCGGATACATTTCTCTCACATAAACGAACAATATCCTACATATTGTTCAAACTGTTTGCTTGCCTTCCAGGGATATTTGTTTTCTTCAAAAATCCAGAATTAAAAAGCTCTGTTTTTGTTTGAGTTTGGAATGTTTCACCCATCTGGATTGAAAGCAAGGCAGGAGGGGAGGGAAAATGCACTTGTGACTGACTGTTCTGTGAAACAGGAGATCATAAATCCCCCACATTCTCTCATCAGGCAGGTGGCATACAACAACAGATGAAAAATAATGGAAGCTGCTTCAATGTTCTTGAGATCTGGCCACCATTGGTTACTTTAGAAACACACTGGTGAAAACCTCTTTGAGAAAACCTACACTAGATGTTTTCTTTTGATTTACTTAGGACTCAATTTAGTCTGGCAATGTCAAAATCCTGGGCATATTTCTTTGGAAAGAGGCCCACAAGCTTTATGTCTGAGTGGAAGTGGGCTGTGCCTAAAATGTTAGAGTGGTAGGTTTAGCAAAGGGAAAACAGCTACGACTGAACGAATATGAGGTTGCACAAAACTGGAAATGCAACCTTATAACCCCAGAAAATAGATAATAGTAAGGAGATTAGTCTCCTTTGAGTCAGCTTGACATTTGATGATTGCATGGACATATCCAAGGAGTTTTCTTGGCAACAATATGAAAATAATTTGGCATGGCCTTTTTCCAGGATGCTTCCCCTCCACTCTCCCACCCTAGCTTACACCCTGGGATTATTAGCCCTCAATTCAAGTTTTATCCAGATCCATTCTGCTTAGGGTTTTAAAATCAATCAGGGTAGGCTAAATGGGCCCATAAGACGTACTTCTATGTAGATACAGATCCAACTTGA
Source organism: Vipera berus (assembly GCF_964194415.1). Lineage (NCBI taxonomy): Eukaryota > Metazoa > Chordata > Lepidosauria > Squamata > Viperidae > Vipera > Vipera berus. The sequence goes on along the minus strand of NC_138202.1, from coordinate 217,008,435 downwards.
ATGAATGACTGCGATTCACTTGAGGGGTCTTCAAAGGAAATAATTGGCTATAATCATGAACATGAAATGTCTACAAAACTTTTCAGCCTCCTTGAGTGTCCTGCTCTACATTCTGCATTGTTGTTGTACTAAATATTTTCCCTTCCCTAACCTATTAATGGGGGGGGGATTGAAAGAAAAAACCGTTTTGATTGCATCACACTATACTTTTAAAAATCTACAGTAGCATGTCTGTGGAGATTCTTAGTCATCCAGGTCATAGTTATTCCAAAGGTGCTTTTTCAAAAGACAACTGGACTGTTTTTTCCCTTGAGGAAGGAGAAGATATATGTTTCACTTCTTATCAAAGAAGCTTCATCGGCTTTGGGAGAATGGTGGTGGGGGGAGATGTCAGGATTCAAGTGGCCTCAAGAGCTCTCAGGGAGAGTACTAATGACCAGATGAATGCAAAGAAATATGATCCTTCCAACTTCCCCCTCCCCATCCTGTCACTATCTATGCTTTCACCACCCCATCATCCTCCCCAAACCGATGAAACCTCTTGGAAGAGAAGCAAAATGTCTTATTTTTCTTCCTCAAGGGAAAAAAAACAACAATCCAGTTGCCTTTTGAAAAAGCACCGTTGGGACTACAGCAGCATGAGATTTTTCCTCCCCCGCGCCCCTCCCCTCCAACCTGTTCCTTCTTACTTTTATTCTAATTTCTGCCTCTGTGTCTTGACTCCTGAAGAAGCACTTGTTTTTCTGATGCAGTTATTTCATAATGTGTTGTGACAAAGTAATGATCAATTTGTCTAGCTATAGATTTTTTAAAAAATATATTGAGGAGTTAGATCTTAAAAGAGCTCCTGTAAATAAATATTCTGAGAGCTGAAAATGTACCTTGAAGAGCTGTAAAATTGATAAAATTGAAAGCAAGGGATTCTGAATATGGGGAAAACACCTACTGTGTGTGATTTATGGACTCATATTGAAAAGAAATCAAGAGTGCATCCATTCCCCTTTCTAATTTATTGTGTTCTGCTAAGCAACAAAACTTGAACCAGCTATGAGCAGTGCTAAAATGTTCAAAATGAATAGAAGCTTCCAGCACCGTACAATTCAACAGTAGCTTATGTGAAAAAAATCCACATGTTGTATAGGTTGGTTTGGAAAAAACTTGAGATTGCTCCATATATCAGAGTTACAATACAGCCCAATCAGATAGGATGCATTGGTGGGACTTAACCAGTTTAAAAGCTAATTTGGTAATATGACTAGAAATAAAACAAATACAGCTGAATGCATGCTGGAGAAGGTTGGTTGGATCACTATCAAATTTTATAATGTTGCACTTAAAAGATGCCAGAACTAAAATATCACTGAATGTAGGACAGCAGAATGGAGAATACCACTTTTCTCCATTCTCTATGCATTTAGCTAAAGGTGGGAATGACCTACATTTGTATACTGTAAGGATTTTGCTTTCACAATCTGTTCCTCTGACATGGCATCCTATTTTCACCTATAGCTGGCAAAGAATGTTGGAAACCAGTATGCAAACTGAGAGGAGAAATTGACTTATAAGTATCATCCAATTCCACATTTCCAGTAAAAGTCTAGATATTAATTATTCCACTGTTTGGCAGTAGGTTGGGCTACAAGGACATGCAAGTCCCAAATATATTTCTCAATCTCAGCACAAGCCTAAGGGCAAACTATGAGGTAACCACTAGGTAGCCGTAACATTAAGCTAATATACTAGATAATATTTAAAAAAAAGTCCTTGAGCTAAGGTTAAAAAATGATAAATGTTTTGCCAACTATAATAAGTGGGAATTTAACATATGGCAATTTACTAGTGGTTAAAAAAGATATTTCTAATATGTTCAAGAAAAGGGGAAATTGTAATAATGCTACTCTGGAAATTCAATATCTCCCTAGTTAGGAAATAAAGATCATATGTAAAATGTTGTAGGGTGTGAGTCATGGCATTTATGGTTTCTTGGTATTCAGAACCCCCCCCCTTCCCAATTTTTCTAAATTAAGATGGGAATTTTGGAACGTGACTTTACATATGGAATTTTTCAACATGACTTTCACTATTGGTGGAGAGATCAAGTTTATGAAATCAGTCAAGATCTATCATTGAACCATAATAGTTATTCTATAGCACTTAGTCATACTGGAGAACTTAAAATTGTTTAGGACAAATAAAGGCTTATAGTATTGTTTAGACAATAGGAATTAGAAGTTGCAAAGATGGATGGATGGATGGATGGATGGATGGATGGATAGATAGATAGATAGATAGATAGATAGATAGATAGATAGATAGATAGATAGATAATTTTTTCAGTAGTGGTTCAGTCTAGTTCTTGTCTACTTGCATTTTAAGTGAATGATCACATGAAGTTGTGCCAAAAACTAATGTGGTGCTAAATCATAGAAGCTTTTATGCTAAAGTTGAAAGTGAGTTCATAGATCAGGAGATAATAGGATAAGATGACAGTAATTAGGGTGAAGAAAATCAATAAGGGGAGTCATGTAGTCATATGTGGCTTTGAGAAATCAACTCCCATCAATGATGGGTTTTCTTTTCTGCTGACTAGCATTGAGAATACCACAGCCATTCTACTACTTGGCTGTCACATGGTGAACCAGGAAAGATTGACTATGACTCTTACTCTTACGGAGTAAGAGATTCATTTTTTTACATCAACTATAATGATGTAAAGTCAGTCAACTCCAGTTTTCATTTATGTTATATTTTAATCAATTAATCTCAGAATGGATCATTTAATAATAAAAAAGCAAGTGATAAACTTTGTAGAGAAGCAGAACTTCAACTTCTGATGTCCTGTGACATCATTATCATCATCTCATAGCTAATGGGCAGCACAATGAATGAGAATGGATTTTGACTTCCAGTTTTGCATCATAGCGACACAGCCCACAGCTGGTTTCGCCCTGCCTGGGGACCCTAAATGGGTCTAAGGTTGCCCCAGAGAGGCAATGAAGAAGGAGGAAAAGACGTCAATCATGGAAAGATGGTGGTTGATCTGTTTGATCTAGGGGAAGCCCTCCAACCCAACAGGAAAATGGTCAGCTGCACTCTGGTAACTAGCCCAAGCTACTGGCATCTGAAGTCCAAAATCACTAATTAAGAACAACTGTAAATAGAGTGTTGGAGCTGGGTGAGAATATTGATCTTCTCTTCTCTATTTTGAAACTAATTTCCTGAAAAAGAAGCAAAAAAAAGAAGCATAGCTGACTCAGGAATTCTGGGAGTTGAAGTCCATGAGTCATAAAAGAGCCGAGGTTGCCTACCCCTGCACTAGGCTATCTATTGCAGAATGAGAAATAAAATTATTATGAAAACTGCTGACCTTCCTGGATTATAAACACTTACTGAGCTGTGATATTCAAGTTTAAGAATCATCTGCAGAGAAAGAAAAACTTTGACTTTTGGCTATTCTTCTAGGAGAGAAATTACGGGATTATATAAGACTATAGTGTTTGGTATTTAAGACTGGCTGGTTTGATGATAATGGAGCTTGTATATACCACTATAGCACACAACTATAAACACACAATATTCCTTTCTAAAATTCCCAATCTGGAACATCAGAGATCTGCAGGAGTATTACTTCAAGACAAGACAAATATTTTTCAGGAGGAAATGTATGCTATGTTGCAACTAATTCAAACGACAATTGATTCAAATCATAATGAGATTAAAAATAATTTTGATGATATAAATGAGCACATTCTTGAACTAAGCTCACAATCAAAAAATTCTCAGAAAATGGTGACAAAGGATGAACAAATAAACAAAAAGTAGAGGAAAGTGACCCAAAGATGGAAGCTACAAATGAAGAAAATTACAGCTTAACACAGACACAGAAAAATCTGCAAGATTTGGAAATGGAAAAGACATTTTATCTCTCAGAACTTCAAAACAAGCCTGAAGATAACAAAGAAGTTTTGATAAAATAGACAATAGAGCTGCCAGGAGAATCACCAGAGTTTGGGAGACAAAAAAATGAAAAGAGAAATCAAGGGAGAAAAAAAGTGGAAGTTTCTTAACGAATATAAATGGGCAAAACTCCCCCTCAAAAGCACCTTACTCAATTTGTCTTTCCCATTCTTAACAACACTTATAAAAATACAGGAAGAATCCCATGGCAAGCTGAATACACTGACTTGGAAAGCTGCAAGACAAAGAAGATGAAAGCCAGACTCAAGAGAGATGACTTGACCTACCAGATGGAGTACTATATGACTAAACACTTGTTTGAATATGGTTAAAAGAATAGTTAAATTTTGGAGATGAATGGGTTCTGTAGTAAGAGAGATGTGATTCAAAAGTAGTATAGTATTTCTTTATGATATGGGAAATGTAAAAATAATGGGATGACTTAAACAAATGAAATGTTTTCAATATTCAAATGTAATTAACTTGGAGAAAATTATAACTGATAAGAAACATTCTGAATACTGAAGAGAAACTAAGCTTAAATAAGATCAGGCGAGAGCCAGACTCAAGAGAGATAACTTGACATACCAGATGGAGTATTATATGATCAAACTTTTGTCTGAATATGGTAAGAAGAATAGTCAAATTTTGGATATGAAGGGGTTTTATAGTAAGAGAGATGTGATTTATAAGTAGTATAGTAATTTTTTATGATATGGGAAAACATATCAAATAATAATAATAATAATAATAATAATAATAATAATAATAATAATAATAATAATAAGTTGGAAGGGACCTTGGAGGTCATCTAGTCCAACCCCCTGCTCAGACAGGAAACCCTATACCATTTCAGGCAAATGGCTGTCCAGTCTCCTCTTAAAAACTTCCAGTGTTGGAGCATTCACCACTTCTGGAGGCAGGTTGTTCCACTGGTTAATTGTTCTAACTGTCAGGAAGTTTCTCCTTAGTTTGGGATGATTTAAATGTATGAAATATTTTGGATATTTAAATGTCATCAATTTTGAGAAACCTATAATTGACAAGAAATGTTTTGAATACTGAGGGGAAATTAAACTTAAATAAGAGTTATGAAAACAGGACTTATAGTGATTTATATAAGATGATTTTTTGCAAATGCAAGTGTAAAATAAGATGATCAGAAAAGACATTACATACTGATGTTATTGTTAAAATACTAGAAAAATGTTTATATTCAACTTCGTATGTACTGATAGTACTAAGATCTATATTTGTTCAATGTTGGTAAAAGGACAATACTATTGGAAGAAGAGAAGAGCAAGGAAAGGTATTTCTAGTTAGAATGTTGATTATGAAAGCATAGAAGGTAACTATTATTGACTGTTGTTAAATATATGAACCTAGACACATTGTTTACTAAGCACTAAAGATTGGTTATTCTAAAAAATCAATAAAAATATTTTTTAAAAAGAATGAGAGTGGATTTTTCCGATGTTTATGGAGATGGATTTGAGGCGTTTGTGTTTTTTAGAGGTGTCACTACTTTTTAGTGGTTCTCATCCTGGTTTTGTTTTTTATTTTTATTTTTGTTTGTTTCCATTCAGAAGATCACATTGTTCTTATGCTGATGCAAGGGAATAGCTGCCAATAGTAGTATTGTTGAATCCCAAACTTGAAAACACAGGATGTTACTGTTCACACAGTGCTAGAGCTTCTCATCATCTGGGCAGGTGATACCAGCATGAAGTTTCAGACATGATTGGATGCATGTATTATCACACATTTTATTTATTTTATTTAAAACTGCATATTCACACTCCAAAAACACATTTAAAAAAACCAGAACTTTGTGTGAATTGTTGCTTGGCAAAGAGCACATGTCAATCATTGCTAAGAATAAATGTAAAATAATCTCTACAGAATTGAAACCTGTTGCTGCTGAATCCGTGGAAATACCCATGTAGTTTTCTTGAGAATAGAATGGTCTGTGTATATATGTGTGCGTATTTACTACAGTCTGGATATTTCATGGTGTTATTAATAAAGTCTGACTCGGCTTAGCTTTGCTAAAATCATCCACTTAGCTGGGCTTATTTTCAAAAAGGATCAGGAGAGGAGCTGCTTATGCCTGCCATTCACCCAGACAATCAAGTTTGTTATTTAGGCATTGCCATCAAGCAACTATACGGTTAAATAGAATGGAGGTATAATTAATTCTAATAATCTAAACTCTAAAATATGTGCAATGAAAGTGCAGATCCCTATCAGTGCCCTATATTCAGGCTTTTCTGTTCTAGCTTTCCATTTTGTTGTTGTTTTAGTTAAGTACTGCAAATGAAAGATCAGGATGTGATTTTGGACTAATCCTTTTTAGTAGACACCTTTCTGTATGTCATGTAACTTTATACTTTTTCTCTGGGGAGCAATACATTTTCCTTCACTACATACTTAATTTAAACACAAGTAAATTGAATACATTTTTTAAAAAATTGTTGATTTTGTACACAGCTTTCCTAACTTTACCTCCAGCTCAGTTTCCAGGAACAAGCTGAAAATTGGGCATGTGGGGGAGGAAGTTCCTTAGCTTTTGTTGCCTTGATTTAGTTATCCCTCCTTCTGCTTGATTGATATTTTACTGCATAAATTGCATAGGATTTTAATATATTTAATGTATTTCATTTTAAAATTTAATTCTTTTTAGTGCTTTTAAAGAAGAAACAGGATAAAAAATGGTAAATAAATACATATACAGGTGGTCCTCAACTTATGGCCACAACTGAGCCCAAAATTTCGGTTTTTAAATGAGACATTTGTTAAGTGAGCTTTGCTCTATTTTATGGCTTTTCTTGCCACAGTTGTTAAGTGAATCACTGCGGTTGGTAAGTTAGCAACCCGGTTATTAAGTGAATCTGGCTTCCCCATTGACTTTGCTTGTCAGAAGGTCGCAAAAGGTGATCAAATGAATTTGGGACGCAGCAACAATCATAAACATGAACCAGTTGCCAAACGTTTGAATTTTGATTACATGATCAAGGGGATGCTGCAAAAGTTGTAATTGTGAAAAATGGTCATAAGTCACATTTTTCAGTGCCATTGTAACTTTTACCAGTCAGTAAACGAACTGTTTTAAGTCTATGACTACCTGTATTATATGCTGCTTCATATGAACTCTTTCACCTGTGAGTGGACAGCACTAAACTCAATTCATTGTTGATATTGCTGCTTATCTGAAGCTTATTTTGGCAGATCACTTTGCGTCACCATTAAATAAATCTGTGATTGATGCTCTTTACTTAATACAGATTGTAAGATTTGATTCTGAACTACTTTAGAATACCAGTTGCAAGCAAGGCTGACTATCAGAGTTTGGGTCTTTGGGCTCTCTGCCCTCTGCGTAGTATCCATTGCAGTCTGGAATAAACTACTTGTGGTGGTTAATGTAGATCAGTGTTTCTCAAACATAGCAAATTTAAGATATGTGGACTTTAATTCCCAGGATTTCTTAAATCAAGTTGCCAGGATGAGAAGCACTATGGTAGACCATAGATATCCACTGGCAAAGATAGAGGTACAGCAAAATATACTGTACATGCAAATACCAGGAGTTACATGTCAGATATTGGGACTCTAGTACAGGGGTCTTCAAACTTGGCCCTTTTATGATTTGTGGACTTCAACTCCCAGAATTCTGGGAGTTGAAGTCCACAAGTCATAAAAGGGCCAAGTTTGAAGACCCCTGCTCTAGTACATGATGGTGACATTTTGAGTGATATCACTACCCATATTGGTTGCTGCAGATAAAATTTGTGGAGGCAATTCAACAGTGCATATTAGATATGTATTACTATGTGGTACAAGATATATGGTTTTAGAAAAACATTTGGGATATGCTGTTCCTTATTCTTATTTTAAAGCATGGTGTCCAACCTTTTGGCTTACCTGGGCTGCACTGATTGAAGAGGAATTGTCTTGGGCCACATATAAACTACTGTATATGACAGTGGTGGCCAACCTATGGCACACATGCCAGAGGTGGCACTCAGAGCTCTCTCTGTTGGCATGCTCGCCATTGCTGCCAGCAGCAGGTCCATCAGGCCGCCCCCGCCGCCCAGAGCAGGAGCCTCACCCAGCACAAAGGTGGCGAAGCAGCCGACTAGCCAGCTCGAGTAGAGGTGGCAGAGCAGAGATCACCAGCCATTGTTGATTAGTGGACTGGAAGAAAAAGGAGGGGGAAGCATTTTACATATGTGCATGTGTGCACAGGGCCAAAAGCACGCATGCACTGCAAATGGGGAGGGGCTAGTGCCTACGTGATACTCACTAGCCCTGCCCCGTTCTTGTGTGGTGCAGCCCCTTGTATCTACACCCCACAGTCTGGCAGCGGCCATTTTTGCGCCTTGCAGCACAGTGGCCCATTTTTGCGCCCCCGGTTTTTGCATCCCAGAGGTGGCACTCAGAGGCACCTCCCTGCCCCCCCCCCCCGAAGGCACCACAATGCTGATGCACTTTGCAATAAATAAGTGGGTTTTGGTTGCAGTTTGGGCACTTGGTCTCTAAAAGGTTCGCCATCACTGCTATATGATATAGTTAATGCATATAAATTGTATAATAAGGTTAAAAGTTTACAGACTTGTGGGGCCACATTACTAGCTGTCCAGGGCTGCATGTGGTGTGTGGGCCATGCATTTTTTAAATTGTTCATGGGTTTTGTTGGAGGAAATTTGTTTTTGAGCATGAAGACACAAATCTAGTTTTACATCTATGCCCATGAAAAACTGTACAAAGTAAAATAAGGTAGAGGATTACCGAGTCCTAGGCTTTCTGTGCATGTTTCTCTTTTATTCACTTCAGCCATCTGAGCTTTGGAGATGAGTGGAGGTTTAAATCTTCTGCTTGAATGCCTGCTTTTGTCTAGTCCCCCCACCCTCTGAAATATACCAGAACTAGTGCTTTGCAGAGCAACGTGAGCCTTTCATTGTAAGAACATTCACTTGCTTGCTCTGACTGTACTATATATAGTAGCCAGAAGAGACTCTGTGCATGCACAGCATGAGTGCATCAACCTCTTCTTGCTTGAGGCTGTGTCTCTGCAAAACGTTGTGCTGAATTTGTGCTATACAAAGCCTTTATACACAGCAGCCATGCAGAATATATGAAGTCCAACTAATGATATCAATGAAGACAGGGGATATAATACAGTCAAATCCTAGTATAATGCTGTTCAGCCTTTGGGCCAAAATACGCCCATTTGATATATCATGTTCTAATGGACATAAAATTGCAAATTGATCCTTCTAGGGCTCCTTCAAATTATTAAAAGTGGAGACAATCTTTTATGCATTCAGCCAGTTAGGTATTTCAAGAGCTTGCCTTTGCTTTTTAAAATCCAAGCTAACATTCTTCCATCTGATCTAACTATGGGACATATTCAGTAAGTTACTAAATCATGTTTCTCCTGTGGTTTAGCAACATTCTGAACCATTATACTTGTCCTTCTATATGGCTATGCGGACTTTCACATAGTAATTATTTCATCCATATGTTACACCTTTCTAGTTGCTGAGAAGCTTGTTAGGTCTCTTTCCTTTTAGTGGAGAAACATGCTGATATCACCTACAAAGTTGCCAAATATTCTCTTTATGATTGCAGAACCTGTTGTATGTTCTAAACCAGTGTTTCTCAACCTCTGCAACTTTAAGATGGGTGGACTTCAACTCCCAAAATTCCAAGCCTGCGGGCTAGGGAACCATGTTAAAATTGCAGAGGTTGAGAAACCTGTTCTAAAGGAACCTCTGTCTATTGGAAATTTATGTTATGATATTTCTATTGCATGCACTATTTCACATGTGCTCCATGCTGTAACAAGCAACAATTTCTTCATCTCATTTTCAGTTTGTGTAAAGCACTTAGAGTATACCAGTAATACAGACCAGTGCAGTGCAAATATAGTTAATTATGATTAGCTGTGGTAGGCCCAATAAACAAGATTCACTTTGGACCTTCTGAGTTGTTTTGAATCATTTTGGTGAAGGCCCACATAATTTCAGATATGAATATTTTTAATGCATTCTTGTATTGTGAACCAACAATGGTATCTTCCAAGAGCTTTCCTGGAAGTGTGATCAGGCTGAGACCCTATGGAGCAACTGAGGCCTTACAAACTGGACAAAACTCTGACAAAACGCTTCCCACTGCAAGGCAGCAGAATAGGTAATCCATTTTGACAGGGATGAATAGACAGCCCATTAATACTTATGGTGACTTCTCCATGTGAGGAACCACATTATATCTGGTGCTGGTGATGACCTATAAAGCCCTAAATGGCAAGGGTCCGGATTATCTTAGGGAGCACCTGCTGCCAGCATCCACTTCCCATCGTCCTGTGCGCTCCCACAGGGAGGGCCTCCTCAGGGTCCCGCCGGTCAGGGAGTGCCGGCGGGCGATCCCCAGGGGGAGAGCATTCTCGGTGGGCGCGCCTGCCCTATGGAATCAGCTGCCTGTGGAACTCCGGATCGCCCCTCACCTTCGCTCGTTTCGCCGGGACCTAAAAACTTGGCTATTTGATTTAGCCGGCCTGGACTGAGGGGTTTTATGGTTTTAAATTTTAAATTTTAAACTGTTTTGGGGCTATTAATTGAATTTTATTTTAATTTGTACATTGCACTGTTTTAATTTGCCCTGTAAACCGCCCTGAGTCCTTCGGGAAAAGGGCAGTATATAAATCGAAACAAACAAATAAATAAATAAGTAAATATGTTACAAAACGATCCATCTCAAAGCTTATACTTCATGAAGACTTTCTTGGTTTGTTCCTTGAAAACGTTTTGTTTCTCATCCCAGAAGCTTCTTCAGTTCATGGATTCTTGGACAAGAAGAGATTCTTTTGGTCAGGAGTGAGTTTTCTTTGTAACTGAAGGTCGAAGGACCAAGAATTTAAAGAACCACATAAAAGGTTGATTCCTAAGTTCTAAATGCATGACACATAAGATAAATGGAATGTAATACCTTCTCACATCCTGATACACAGCTAATCTATTTATTATTTCCATAACCTGCTAGTTACAAGTAGTCCTCCACTTACAATCACAACTGAGCCCAAAATTTCTGTTACTAAGAGAGACAGTTGTTAAATGAGTTTTTCCCCATTTTTTTGACCTTTCTTGCCACATCTGTTAAGTGAATCACTGAAGTTGTTGAGTTAGCAACATGGTTGTAAGGTGAATCTGGCTTCCTCATTGACTTTGCTTGTCAGAAAGTCGCAAAAGATGATCATATGACCCTAGGACACTCCAAGCATCACAAATATGAGTCAGTTGCCAAATGTCTGAACTTTGATCCTATGACCCTGGGATGCTGCAACAGTGGTAAGTGTGAAAAATGGTAATAAATAACTTTTTTCAGTGCTGTTGTAACTTCAAACGGTCATTAAATGCTCTGTTGTAAGTCGAGGACTACCTGTATTTATATTTTTTATTTACTTTCTCTTCGCATGCAATCCTGAGGGATTGGGGTTGTTTTTCCAGAGATACAGGGAGGAAATATTATCTTGCATGTAACTGGATCTCCCAAACAGACCATCTCATGGTGAGTCCTAGGAACTGCTGTGAATGTGCTGTCACATTGATTTTATGTAGCAGCATTGCCATTACTAAGTGCCTGACAGGCCTGACAACTCGATCAATAAGTGATTCTTCTCTTGCAGACCTGCAGGTGCTTTTTGTGCTTTCCCCTCTGGAAGATGACAATCAGACTCATTAAAGGCAACACAAAACATTACCAATGACATGTTTCTTGTCAGATGGATACAGATGGGCCCCATTATGATTTTATCGGGCAAGTGACTGATTTAATCAGCTTTGCCAAGACTTAGCCTATTGTTAATAATGCAGTTTAAAATCCTTTCTTCCCTGTTTTGCATTGGGCTATCTCAAATGTAAATGGAGAAAAGTGATGCAGATAAGTTCTTAGCACCAGTCATATTATGTTTTTTTTTAAAAAAAGATGGCCGACTCAGGCCTGCGTCTTTGACATTCACTGTGAGGGAGCATCCCATTCTGGTTTAGAAACCCTTCCATTTAAGGCTAACAAACAAAAACAAAAGCAAATAGATAAATAATATTCTTTAAAAAAAATCAGGGCCATCATAACAAATGTAGCCATTTTAATTTGGTTTTTCGATTTCAGCACATATCATATTTGAGTACTTTTGTTATTTTCTGTAATAGAAGAAACTGAGAACTAGAAATGCTTTTGTAGATTTTTTTCCACCCTCTCTAACCACTTCAGTTCTGATTGGCCCTAGGAAGACAACTGGAGGAGGATTAATTGTTTAAGGAGGAGGTTTTTATTTTTAAATCTCAGTCTACCTGAAATGACAACAAAGTGCATTAACAGAGGGATAGAATCAAGATCAAGTGAAGTACTAATACCACTTTACAATGCTTTGGTAAGGCCACACCTGGAATACTGCATCCAGTTTTGGTCACCACGATGTAAAAAGGATGTTGAGACTCTAGAAAGGGTACAGAGAAGAGCAACAAAGATGATTGGGGGACTGGAGGCTAAAACATATAGGGAACGGTTGCTGGAATTGGGTATGTGTAGTTTAACGAAGAGAAGGGTGAGGGGTGACATGATAGCAGTGTTTCAATATCTCAGGGGTTGCCACAAAGAAGAGGGAGTCAAGCTATTCTCCAAAGCGCCTGAAGGCAGGACAAGAAGCAACGGATGGAAACTAGTCAAGGAGAGAAGCAACCTAGAACTAAGGAGAAACTTCCTGACAGTTAGAACAATTAATCAGTGGAACAACCTGCCTCCAGAAGTGGTGAATGCTCTGACACTGGAAGTTTTTAAGAAGAGACTGGACAGCCATTTGCCTGAAATGGTATAGGGTTTCCTGCCTGAGCAGGGGGTTGGACTAGATGACCTCCAAGGTCCCTTCCATCATCATCATCATCATCATCATCATCATCATCATCATCATCATTATTATTATTATTATTATTATTATTATTATTATTATTATTATTATTATTATTATTATTATTATTATTATTAAAATCTGGCCTCCACTTCTCCCCACAGTATAGCTCTGCAGAATATGCAGACGGTCTAAAAATGTTAACTTCTTAAATCGACGTATTAAAAAGCAAAGTCAAAGTATACAAGTGAAACAGAAGATTAAGCATTCCAATAAGCCAGAGCTTATTCAGAAACTTAATAGTGTTCTGCTCTTCTCTCAAAATAGGACAATATGGTTGAGATGAGCCAAGCATGTGTGTAAGTGACTTTGAAAAGAGTCTAGGTTCTTCCTCTCAATACATTCAATAGTAGGAATGGGCAACCATTTTATAGCCAGAGAATACACTTAATAGCTTTTGTGAGGAGGAGGCAGCCACAGAATAATAATGCAAAGAGGGTAAAGTTGTGTTACGCACACAGGCAGAGCAGGGCTTAAAGTATTTTCCTGGAGTTTGAGAGGTTCACTGAGGTTTTTTAAATGTCTATTTTAGGGCTTGCATCATTGCTACTAAGTGTGTTTTTCAGCTTAAAATGGGATTTTGCCACACATTGCTTCGATCTTTATTGCTGGCCTGAATTCTTAGGGGATGCAACAAACAAGACTTATGGGGGGGACGGGGACATATCTTTACAGTTTTAGATTATCCTCCCCTAAGATATAGGATTTTACCAACTAACCACATATACTGAGCCAGAAGAAACGACTGACTGGTTTCATAGCTGTGTGGATCTTACTGACAGTGTAGCTACCTCTGAAGGCCATCTGTTGGCACTCTAGTAGGTTTCCTTGTGCACTTGGTTGGCCACTTTGTGAATGGACTACTGGGCTAGATAGGCCAGAGATCCAATCCAACAGGGCATTGCTTATGTTCACCCAGCTGGGTTCTGTGCCTCTACAGCAGGCCTGCATGACATACAAAGGGAAAATATGTACTACATTAAAAATAATCTCAGGCCTCAAAGGCAGGTTGTTCCACTGATAAATTGTTCTATCAGGAAATTTCTCCTTAGTTCTAGGTTGCCTCTCTCATGGATTAATTCCCATCTGTTGCTTCTTGTTCTGCCTTCAGGTGCTTTGGAGAATAGGTTGACCCTCTCTTCTTTCTCTATAGCAGACCTGGGAATTTTACAGCCTCTGGGCTACATCCAGCCCTTTGGCTGCCCCTTTCCAGCTCACGTGAGTTCAATTGGAAATTGGAAATAAAATGTAAATAAGTCTACGTCATGCCCACAACACAACTGCATTGCTTTTATTTTGAAGGTAACTGCTATATTTTTTTTCAGTTTACATATGTCCATGTGTGCCTGTGCACCTTCACAATAGTATGTTGGTTCTATTGGTTCGGCCTTCCACAATGGGAAATTTAATTGCCCACCACTGCTTTATAGGTATGCTATGCTAGGAGAACTGCAATCTAACTAAGTGGAGGCTGTTTGATTGAGAAATCACAAAATCACCCCACGGGGGTGTTATGATGGGGCCAGAGTAAACTTTGCAGGGCAGAAGAGAAGAAAGAAAGAAAGAATAAATCCAGCACTTGCTATTCCTTGTATTCTTTGTGGTGAAGTAACACGGTATTATGGCAGCTACAAATAATCAAGTGTCCTAAAACTATAAAGCAACGTAGATTGTATGCAGTGCCTTTTTTAAAAAAAATTAAATGTGTCATTTCTGCCGACAGTACCGTGATTTGTTAAAAGGTGAAGCTAAAGTTTTTCTGTTCCCTGCAGACACTGATTTGAAATACTTCTTTCTCCCTAAGAATATTGTGATATATTTACACGTTTTTGATTACCATGTTTCTTTCCATGCCACGCTGAAACTTGTCATAATAATATTCAGTTCCTCTAGAAAAAAACTGCCTTAATATCGTTAAGACACTAAAAAAATCATGCCTTTGGAATTTAAACAAGCCCCCCCCTCCATTTTTCTTTCTTTTTTTAAAAAAAGAAAAATAGTATCTGATTCCTCCTTAGGACATATACTAATAGAGAAAGCTTTTGTAACAGAAGTGCAGTTGTGAATTTACTCAGCTTCTGGTTTTGGCAAAATGCGCTCTGCATCTTCTATATGCAAATGACTACAACTGTCAGTTATAGACTGGCAATGCAAAACCTGACTCTCTTACTGTATCAGTTATCCACCCACCCCTCTGTGCAATATTGCAGCAAGCAGAATACGGAAAAGATTACAGAGTTCAAATCACAGATGATTTTGCTCTTGTTGTGTTATTTTTGGATGGATTAGGACAAATAGCTCAAGATGGTGGAAGCATCCTTGTGGGAAAAAAACTGCTCACTTTTAAACTGCTTGCAAAATTGTCCACCTGTTATCTATTGCATCAGCAGTCTTACACATATTTATCTGAAAACTTTATTTCTGAATAGACTTGTGTTAAATTGCCTGGAGTTGTTCTTGATACAAGTTCTTTATAGACAGGAATTGATGTAGTTCCCTGGTAGACACATAATATAATCCACAATAGACTTTCTCCAAATTCCATTAAACAGAAGATATATGGATCAGATTTGATTCATATAAAATACAACTCCTGCCTCATGTCAGCTCCTTCAGCACTACAGAGTAGCATAGTGGTTTATGGAGTAGGATTGGAGAGTTCCACAGTGAAGTGATGGATGGTTACAAATAATTTCTTCTTCCCATCTATAAACAAATCCTTAAAAATCCTTGTCATTTCATTCCTGATCAGCTAAAGTTCAGTCTTTAACAAGCCTCTTTTGTAAATCCAATGTAGAAAATCCAGCTGACTTTCTTGATTTGCTATTTGTATATCCCTGTTAATTATTAAGATATCAGCCGGTTTCTTTTGTACATCCAGTATATCATATTTTTTCCATATCAGTCTTGTAGCTTGTCATTTTAAAATGCATTTTCAGATCAATCTCAATCTTGTCCGGTATAACCTGCTCCTCTTTTATGGCATTTTTAAACACAATTTATCTATAGAGGCAGACAATCTTAAAATTGACTTCTCTGTCCATTGTTCAAAAATATCTTTCAATGTATCCAATGTTAAAACATTTTGCTCCAATCTCTATTAGGAAATCAATTTTACCTAGTCTTCTTTAACCATTTAACTTCTTTAACAATCTTTAATTCCTTCTAGTTCTCCTGAGTGTCCAAAGTCACATCCTATCATGTTTTTTAAAGAATTCAAAACAATTAAAAAAAATTCCCACAGGAAGGATTCTTATAATTAATTCCAAAATCTTATTTCAAAGGAGAAGGAGAAATCATTTGGACCTTTAATCCATTTGTAGCTTTTCAAAATCAAAGCTCTAATCACCCTTTTGCTGTTTATTAAAAATATTTTCAAAATTCTTAAACTTGTATTTAAAATGTCTTTCACTAAGGACTGAAAGATTTTCATATAGTATTTTCCCAAGCATCCTAATAGTTGAAAAACAGTTAGCAAGTACGGAAAGTCACACACACACCCCGAGGAAAAAAAATATTTTGGGGGAATATTAAAAGGTAGAATATAATAATTTCCTCAAAGGATCTTAAAGGCAGAAACAACCCCCCCCCCCCCACACACACAAAGTCTCTCTGCCCCAAACAGAAACCAGGTCTGCAGAAATGCAGATGTAATAATCTTGTCAGAAAGATTGGAGCCAGGAAGCTTGGATTAGAAAGACAAAGATCCCTAGAATCAACAATCCCTCACACCAAAAAAATCCAACACAGGACATAGCCATCAGCCACACTCCCAGGGAAGCAGGATATGACCTTTGGGACATACTAGGATTAACTCACCACAAACAAAATACCAGAAAGGCACACTCAGACTTAGGTCAAAGTTCATGCCTCAGGAACAACTCCAAACAAAAGCCCAAGAAAGTATAAAAACCCATATGTGTATAAAAACCCATAAGTATAAAAACCCATATGTATAAAAACCCTACTATATGTGGTCAGCTTTCCCAGAGCCATCTTTCTGACTGGCTCTCCTCTTCAATAAACTACAACCTTCTTTCTAAAGCTTGGACTTGACCCTAATGAAGATTTTTCTTTCAACCCAAGCAACTTCTGAAAGTAATTAGAAAAAGGAAATATGCAAACCCAGTGTTCTTTTAAAGGTGCCAACTGTGGTTTGACCTTTCTCTTGTCTCCCAGATCGCTAAACCCACTGGAAACTGCTGTCCTATATGGAGTGCTTGTGGGTGATCTCAAGTTCTCACCTTGTCTGGCTCTTCATTCTGCTGAGGTCATCAAGCTCTTCAGTTTGCTATTTCTACTTCAGAAATCCCAAACAGCGAATTTGTTGAAGATGATTGGAACTGATTGGGAGGAATAGACTTTAATCATTCAGTCCTCACCAAGCTGCTTATGATGAAGATTGTTTCTCTATTGCTGCTGGCAAAAAAAGAAATAATTTCTCCACCCACAAAAGAGATAAAAGATCAGCAATGGAAAAATAGGTAGGGCTCTGAAAGCGTGAAAGTTGTGTGATTAATATCTAGAATATTTTCACTAGTAATTTTTTTCAGCATACATAATGATAATGTAGAGGGGAACAACCGCACTCCTACAAATGGCAGTGGTAAGAAAATTTTAGGATGAGACACATTGTTTTGCAAATGAGACATACGGTACATGCTTCCTGAAGGATTCATTCTCAGAGGAGGAGGGAAAATCAGAGGAATGCTTAGAGCTTGGTAGAGGCCAGAACTGAGGCCCAGCAGAAAAAGTAGGGAAGAACTATCTTTTACTGGGTTTCCTGTAGCTCCTGATCAGGACTCCCCTGAATATTTTCCAGATTTGGGAAAGGAATAGTGACAATGGGTCAAACAAAAGCTAGAGGGGTGAAATGTGCAGAATCATCAGGCTACAGTAAATGATTCTTAAATTTAATTTAACAGTCTACCCAGAAATCACTAGTGTTTCTGAGTAGACCAACATTCTGACCACTGTTAAACAGTTTTAGGGTGGAGGGTTTATTTATTTATATTTATTTATTAAATTTATATGCTACCCATCTCAGGGTGAAGCCTAGGATATAAAGTTGAGCAATGGGAGCTAATGCAGTGTTGAAAGAAATATATTTATTAGGGGGTCTGTTGTTTCAGAATGTGTGGAACTGTAGTATTTCTTTACAGCAACTGCATTTTTTCAGGGTTCTGCAAGAACTTAAGAAAAATAAAAATCAGACACCATTTCAAGTAATGGAGTCCTATAGCAGCTACTGTATATCTGTTTTTAGGCTAGTGCAAAAGTCTGAAAAAAAGGCTTTATTAAACAGGCCTTATGCTTGACTTCTGTGTTTTCCAAAGCGCTTCTTCTGAATTATTTTTGGAAAATGCACAACCTCAATCCTGTCTGTGATCAGCTACTAGAACCCTTCTCTTCTACATTAGGACTGATTTCTTAAACCCAGATGGAGTTTGCATCTGTACTTTCCTATGAACCAATTTGCGACCTAGGAAAGTGTTTATATGTGTATAGGAGGGAAAGGAAAAATTAGACCTTGCCATAATAATAATAATAATAATAATAATAATAATAATAATAATAATAATAATAATAATAATAACAACAACAACAACAACAACAACAACAACAATAAAGTTGGAAGGGACCTTGGAGGTCATCTAGTCCAACCCCCTGCTCAGGCAGGAAACCCTATACCTTTTCAGACAAATGGCTATCCAGTCTCTTCTTAAAAACTTCCAGTATTGGAGCATTCACCATTTCTGGAGGCAGGTTGTTCCACTGGTTAATTCGAGTCCCACCAGGCTCAAGGTTGACTCAGCCTTCCATCCTTCCAAGGTAGGTAAAATGAGGACCCAGATTGTTGGGGGCAATAAGCTGACTTTGTAATAATGCCGCTTGGGGGGGGGGGGCGAAAGCCCTAATAAGCAGGCATATACATAGAATGAAGGCTATTTCTAAGCACATTGATTTGTGCTTTAGATTGTAAGCCACCCTGAGTCTTCGGAGAAGGGTGGGATATAAATGGGATTAAATAAATAAATAAATAAATAATTGTTCTGTCAGGAAGTTTCTCCTTAGTTCTAGGTTGCTTCTCTCTTTGGTTAGTTTCCATCTGTTACTTCTTGTCCTGCCTTCAGCCACTTTGGAAAATAGCTTGACTCCCTCTTCTTTGTAGCAGCTCCTGAGATATTGGAACACTGCTATCATGTCACCCTTCACCCTTCTCTTCATTAAACTACACATACCCAATACCAGCAACTGTTTGTTATATGTTTTAGCCTCCAGTTCCCCAATCATCTTTGTTGCTCTTCTCTGTACTCTTTCTAGAGACTCATCATCTTTTTTTGCATCGTGGTGACCAAAATTGGATGCAGTATTCCAAGTGTGGCCTTACCAAGGCATTGTAAATTGGTATTAATACTTCACGTGATCTTGATTCTTGTTGTTGTTAGTTGCGAAGTCGTGTCTGACCCATCGAGACCCTATGGACAATGTTCCTCCAGGCTTTCCTGTCCTCTACCATCTTCTGGAGTCCATTTAAGCTCACGCCTACTGCTTCAGTGACTCCATCCAGCCACCTCATTCTCTGTCGTCCCCTTCTTCTATTGCCCTCAATCTTTCCCAGCATTAGGCTCTTCTCCAGTGAGTCCTTCCTTCTCATTAGATGGCCAAAGTATTTGAGTTTTAGCTTCAGGATCTGGCCTTCTAAAGAGCAGTCAGGGTTGATCTCCTCTAGGACTGACCGGTTTGATTGCCTTGCAGTCCAAGGGACTCGCAGGAGTCTTCTCCAGCACCATAGTTCAAAGGCTTCAATTCTTTGGCGCTCAGCCTTTCTTATGGTCCAGCTTTCACTGCCATACATTGCAACTGGGAAAACCATAGCCTTGACTATACACACTTTTGTTGACAGGGTGATGTCTCTGCTTTTTAGTGTGCTGTCTAGATTTGCCATGGCTTTCCTCCCCAGGAGCAAGCGTCTTTTGATTTCTTGGCTACAGTCCCCATCTGCAGTGATCTTGGAGCCCAGGAAAATAAAATCTGTCACTACCTCCATTTCTTCCCCATCTATTTGCCAGGAATTGAGAGGGCCAGATGCCATGATCTTGGTTTTCTTAATGTTTAGTTTCAACCCAAGTTTTGCACTCTCCTTCTTCACTCGCAACAAGAGGCTCTTTAGTTCCTCTTCACTTTCTGCCATTAGAGTGGTATCATCTGCATATCTTAGGTTGTTGATGTTTCTTCCGGCAATCTTAATTCCAACTTTTGATTCATCTAGCCCTGCCTTTCTCATGATGTGCTCTGCATATAAGTTAAATAGGCAAGGCGACAGTATACAGCCCTGCCGGACTCCTTTCCCAATTTTGAACCAATCAGTGGTTCCGTGTCCAGTTCTCACTGTTGCTTCTTAGCCTGCATATAGGTTTCTCAAGAGACAAATAAGATGGTCTGGTATGCCCATCTCTTTAAGGACTTGCCAGAGTTTGTTATGATCCACACAATCAAAGGCTTTAGCATAGTCAATGAAGCAGAAGTAGATGTTTTTCTGGAACTCTCTAGCTTTCTCCATGATCCAGCGTATGTTAGCAATTTGATCTCTAGTTCCTCTGCCTCTTCGAAATCCTGCCTGTACTTCTGGTAGTTCTCGATCCACATACTGCTGGAATCTAGGTTGTAGAATTTTAAGCATAACTTTACTAGCATGAGAAATGAGTGCAATGGTGCGATAGTTTGAACATTCTTTGGCACTGCCTTTCTTTGGAATTGGAATGTAAACTGATCTTTTCCAATCCTGTGGCCACTGTTGAGTTTTCCAAATTTGCTGGCAAATTGAGTGTAGCACTTTTACTGCATCGTCTTTTAAGATTTTGAATAGCTCAGCTGGAATACTGTCACCTCCACTAGCTTTGTTGTTGCTCAGCTTTTCTAAGGCCCACTTCACTTCACATTCTAGGATGTCTGGCTCGAGGTCAGTGACCACCTCATTGTGATTATCAGGGACATTAAGCTCATTCTTGTATAGTTCTTCTGTGTAATTTTGCCACCTCTTCTTAATCTCTTCTGCCTCTGTTAGGTCCCTGCCATTTTGGTCCTTTATCATGCCCATTTTTGCATGAAACGTTCCCTTCATCTCTCCAATTTTCTTGAAAAGATCTCTGGTCCTCCCTATTCTATTGTTTTTTTCTATTTCTTTGCATTGTTCATTTAAGAAGGCATTCTTATCTCTTCTAGCTATTCTTTGGAATTCTGCATTTAATTGGGCATATCTTTCTTTTTCTCCCTTGCCTTTCACTTCCCTCCTTTCCTCAGCTATTTGCAAAGCTTCCTCAGACAGCCATTTTGCTTTCTTGCATTTCTTTTTCTTTGGGATGGTTTTGGTTGCTACCTGTTGTACAATGTTGCGAACCTCTGTCCATAGTTCTTCAGGCACTCTGTCTATCAGATCTAATTCCTTAAATCTATTTGTCACCTCTACTGTATATTCAACAGGGATATGATTTAATTCATACCTGACTGGCCTAGCGCTTTTCCCTACTTTCTTTAATTTAAGCCTAAACTTTGCAACAAGAAGCTCATGGTCTGAGCCACAGTCAGCTCCTGGTCTTGTTTTTACTGACTGTATAGAGCTTCTCCATCTTTGGCTGCAGAGCATATAGTCAATCTGATTTCTGTGTTGACCGTCTGTGTTGACCGTCTGGTGATGTCCATGTGTAAAGCCGTCTCTTGGGTTGTTGGAAAAGAGTGTTTGCTATGACCATCGTATTCTCTTGACAAAATTCTATCAGCCTGTGCCCTGCTTCATTTTGTACTCCAAGGCCAAACGTGCCTGTTATTCCAGTTATCTTTTGGCTTCCTACTTTAGCATTCCAATCTCCCATGATGATAAGGACATCATTTTTGGGTGTTAGTTCTATAAGGTGCTGTAGGGCTTCATAGAACCGGTCAATTTCATCCTCTTCAGCACTGGTGGTTGGGGCATAGACTTGGACTACTGTGATATTGAATGGTTTGCCTTGGATTCGAACTGAGATCATTCTGTCATTTTGAGGGTTGTATCCCAGTATTGCTTTTCCTACTCTTTTATTGACTATGAAGGCTACTCCATTTCTTCTGAGGGATTCTTGCCTGCAGTAGTATACCTGATGGTCATCTGAATTAAATTCACCCATTCCTGTCCATTTTAGTTCGCTGATACCTAAGATGTCTATGTTCAGTCTTGTCATCTCTTGTTTGACCATGTCCAGCTTTCCTTGATTCATGGATCTTACATTCCAGGTTCCTATGGAGAAAACATCTTTACAGCATCGGACTTTCCTTTCACCACCAGACACATCCACAGCTGAGCGTCCTTTCGGCTTTGGCCCAGTCGCTTCATTCTTTCTGGCGCTACTAGTACTAGCCCTCTGCTCTTCCCCAGTTGCATATTGGACGCCTTCCGACCTGAGGGGCTCATCTTCCAGCGTCATATCGTTTTGCCTTTTGGTACTGTCCATAGGGTTTTCATGGCAAAGATACTGGAGTGGTTTGCCATTTCCTTCTCCAGTGGATCACGTTTTGTCAGAACTCTCTGCTATGACCTTTCCGTCTTGGGTGGCCCTGCACGGCATAGCTCATAGCTTCATTGAATTACGCAAGCCCCTTCGCCACGACAAGGCAGTAATCCATGAAGGGGGATCTTGATTCTATCCCTCTGTTAATGCAGCCTAGCCCTGTGTTGGCTTTTTTGGCAGCTGCAGCACACTGCACTAAATGCCAAAACTGCATAGTTAATTGGTACAGAATTTTAGTTCATGTGCAGTTACAAATGTCTTTTATATATTAATTTCAGATACTTTCCATCATTCTTGGGATGTTAAAATCCTAATAGTCATAATATAAAGCAATTATAAATTTAATCATATTGTTAGATTGATATGATCATTCATCATTCTACACTTCTTGGGAAATAAAGGTCAAGGTAGGTTTACAAATGTATGGATTGTGAAAGGTGAAGAAACGAAAACACCAGGAGCTTTGTTTTTGGAGGGGGGGAAGGGCCTTTATGATCCACATAACCTTAGCTTCATTAAGGTGTGAGTACGGTAATAGACAGGTGGTGGAAGGACAGTAATTGATTGCTTAGTTGAAGTTCGACAAAGACAATGGTTTGGAATGGTTTTGATCAAGCAACTACCTAGTATTCCCCCCCCCATTTCTTCACTGAACTGAATGAAGCTCAGAAGTATTTATATCAGAAAAGCAATTATTATTACAGAATTTACATGCTGTCAGAATCAGCCCGATGACAATAAAGTAAAAAATAAAGCAATGTTATGTCTAAAATGGTAAACAACAACAACAACAAGGTGCCAATCTCAATCACTAATAAATCTTTAGATGCTCTGCATATCAATTGCATTATTTGTCCATATTATTGGACAACAGTATGAATAATTTATCTGGAAATATTCACTGAAGAGGACCTCTGAAAACCAAAATATAATTATGACTTTTCTACCCCTATAATAGTATGAAGGATTTCAAACACACATTTCAGTAGCAATGAACTGTGTAGTAAAGGATCCTGTAAATACACAGGTCTTCAGCATCTCTTGAATGGTATTCTACTGCCTTACAAACCTGGCTACCATCTAAAAGCATCCCCTGACCTTCGCTCATTCCACCGGGACCTGAAGACTTGGCTCTTTGAGCTTTCTGGCCTGGACTGAGAGTATTAATTGGGGTTTTAATTGGATTTTAATTGGGGTTTTATATTTATTCAAGGTTTAAATGTAATTATTTTAACTGTTCTTAATTTTTGTAATTGTTGTATTGTTATTTTAAAAACCTTGTGAACCGCCCTGAGTCCCACGGGAGAAGGGCGGTATATAAGTCTAATAAAGATAAAGAAAGATCCCACTTGTACATTATCTCCTCCAAACTGTGAAAGCCCGCAACTGGTTTTGCAAGTAAGGCAAGAAGGAAAACCTGGTCAGGAAGTTTATTGGCTCATGGAATCATGAAAAGCTGATGTCAGAGAGATCCAGTTATAGTCACCATTTTGAGGAAATGTTTAATTACCATTAATACACTGACTGTAAAGATTTATAGCAGGAAAAGCTCAAATGTGCACAGTTTCAGGCTACAGCTTTGAAGTTGAAAGTACTTAGCATTTAGCTTCACAAGATTTTGGCATACCATCAGCTGATTTAAATCAGAATCAGAGTTCTGATTAGAAAAGCACAGCTTGTTGTATCCTGCACCTACACTTCAGGTGAGCAAAATGAGGAGTTACCTTTTGCTGGTACAGGCTGTCAGAAAAGGTACTTGTTTTCAGTTCTGACCAGTCCAAGATGGATGCCTTACTACACCTTCAGAAGAAATAATGGTTAGGAAATCACCTCTGCTTTCATATATTTGCACATTATTCTGCCTACATTGTATTGGCAAAATCAGCAGTATGGAGGAAGAAGAATTAAAGGCTCATTGTTTTTTTTTTTTACAAACCATGACATTGATTAACTCCATGTTAATATTTGGGGAATTACTCAAAAAGCTGAAATGTTTTACTTTTCAAGTAGATACCTTATACTGTTAAAAGAGCTTATTATTATTTACCATTATTTAGCATATGATGAGAACACGACAGAAGAGAAGTAAATATATAGTCCTATATACGCTTCCATAGGGTTATGGCAATAAGTTTAATAGTTTGCATATCAACACCACAATCGCAACACAGGGAATCTTTCCATCCCCATTGATACAGGGCAGAGGCCCTTCTTCCAGTATCACACCTAATTCTGTTCCATTTCGACCAAACGGAGTGAGGCAAGTCAAAACCAGGTGGTTCGATAGAGGGATCATTAATGGTCAGGCCACAAGAAGGTACCTTGGACCATTCCCGTATCCAGGCATTCTCTGGGTTAAACTGGGTAGACGTTAAGTGAACGGCCATTTTCCAAGTTGGCTTATGAATTTTAATCTTGTGATGGGCTGTGCTTTTTTCCTGGTGAATAAGGAGGGCCTTGTAGTTCAGCATCCTTGACCATAGCTAAATGAGAGCTTGTTGTCTTCTAATGTGAGGTGGTATGATGTTGCTAAGTAATGGTAACCAGTGCACACAAATGGGATGCAAAGTGCTAGAGTTGGATATTAACCATTTGGGTGTGGGCATTGTTAAGCTACATACTGGCACAATATTGAGCCGTGGAATAAACCGAAGCCAAGGCTGTTGTTCGTAGGGTGTTAGCATCAGCGCCCCAGGACGTTTCAGCCAGTCTGTTCAGCAAATTGTTGGGGCTTTTCCATTTTGTAGCTTTTTCCAGGTGTTGCCAGAAGGCTAATGATCTGTCCAGTGTAACCCCAGATACTTCAGAGAGTTGTTACATGGTAAAATATGGTACTGGAACTTCACTGAAGGCTGGTAATTTGTGTACCTATTGCTGAGATGGAATGTAGCTACTTTTGTTTTTGTTAGGCTTGGTTGGAGGTGCCAGTTTGTGAAGTAATCATCTAGCTTCTGGAGATCTTGAGAGAAAATGTCTTCTGCTTATGATTATATAACTGGGTTTTTTTCTCAGTGACCAGATTCAAGAAATGAATAGAGTCATTATGAATAGAGCATTTTCAGTTCTGCTTCCAAATTGTGTCAA
The DNA here is from genome assembly GCF_964194415.1 of Vipera berus. NCBI lineage: Eukaryota > Metazoa > Chordata > Lepidosauria > Squamata > Viperidae > Vipera > Vipera berus. The sequence goes on along the minus strand of NC_138202.1, from coordinate 216,982,887 downwards.
AGATACATTGAATAATATAACTTTTGCAGCACGTTCTATATACTACCTCCTGTATAGCACAAAGTTATTCTAGTGCTACTAAAAATAACACTGATAACTTCATTACTCTGTACTGTGTAAAATAAAAAAAGTGTAACAAGCATCAACTGTCTCCATCAGGTACTCTCATTTTAGTTATGGACCCAGTAGAAGAAGCAGGTATAAATCTGCCATCTTGCCATACAAGTGTTTTTATTAACCACACATCCACAAGGGAAGATTTTATCTGCTATCTGGAATTAATATTCTTTGTGGTTGTTTTTAAAATCTCCCTCATTGGTGTTTTCACCTTTTGCAGGATGAACTGCTTCCCTGGGAAGCTCTGATCCAACCATAAATGAATAATAATAATAATAATAATAATAATAATAATAATAATAATAATAATAATAATAATAATAATAATAATAATAATAATAATAATAATAATAATAATAATAATAATAATAATAATAATAAATCCATATGCTGATTGACACTGTAATTCATTGTAGGTGCCAATAGATCAAGGAGCTGGAAAGTTCTCTCACTGACCAAATAATGTGTGCTGGACTGATGAAATAGAGCAAAAAAAAAAATGGAGCAAAGTTTTCCTCTCCCTCTTCCTCCATTCACCCTACCTTTCCTGATCCTTCATTGGCCAACTAGGTTTTTTGGAAGATTTATCAATTGTATTAGCCTGAACTTTTATAAGTTATCTTCCTAACTTAGTTTCAACATTCTAGAATACTATTCCATTGCCACTTGCCTTCTTCAATGAAAGGGTTGGAAGGCCTCTTAAAATTTGGAAGTCTGGAAAATGTCAGGCTATCAAAGGCTATTGTATATTTAACTGAGTTGTCATTAAAGATAAAGGTAAAGGATTCCCCTGTCCAGTCATGTCTGACTCTAAGGCCTGGTGCTCATCTCCATTTCCATTGTCAAAAGACATTTTCATGGTCATTTGGCCAGGATGAGTATATGCTGAGAGCACAGAATACTGATACCTTCCCACTGGGGTGGTACCTATTTATCTACTCGCATTTGCTTGCTTTCGAACTGCTAGGTTGGCAGGAGCTAGCACAAGAATGGGAGCTCACCCCATTGTGTGACACTCAGGTCTCAAACCTGGTTTGTCAGCTTTCCAGCATCTTTGACTGCTGAGCCATTGCAGTAATCACTAGGAACATATAAATCTTTCAGTTTCCATTCTCACAGGATAAAAGTTATTTTTAAAGAAGCTAAGTGATTTCTGTACTGTTTGAGAAAATAAATACTAAGTTTTTGTTAAGTTGTTATTTAAAGAATAAAGTAAATCAAACAAAATTTTCAGAAACCATTTCTAATTAACTAGCCCCAGTAGTTCCCAGCATAGAGAGAACCCTTTTGTACCTCTCTGCCATGAATGCTTTAAAAATAAGGCAGCTGTTAGATGTTAGATTGGGGTAGTAGCAATGTTTTTTTTTACTAATTGCCTTTAGCATGTACAGATAATCATCACTGATGTCTTGCAAGGATCAAATGTCAGTTTAGCTATAAATCTCCAAGTGGCATTGAGCAAGCTTCTCCTTTGGTTCGCAAATCACAATATGGTTAGCTTGATTTTGGTTTATTGTGCGGTGTCAACCCCTTCACTGTATTTATAAAATATGGCTTGTACTTTAATATTATTTTGAAGGCAACCATTATGGTTTATTCAATAAATCAGGATTCAAACCATTTCAAGTTTCTACCTGATGTTTAAGATATAGCAAAGCACACAATGCAATATCTACCTTGTGATTCAGAATATTAAATGGAAAATTGGTCTGCACTTTCAAGATATAATTATACATGTTCAGGTTCAAACCTATATTTGTTTCATAGGGAGTTAAAACTGAGCAAGAACATTTAAAACATTGATTAATTAGCACACTTCTAAGTATGACATTCCTCAGCTCTCCTTCATCTGAGGTTTCAAAAGTGGGATGGCCATCTGCCAGAGATGCCTGCATGGAAGAGAAGGAGGTTGGACTAGATGATCTCAATTTCACTTCCCACTCTATGATTCTAAGTAATGGCTCTAAACTGGACAAAAACAGTTAAATACCCTGTTTGTAAACTAAAACTATGCTTGCCAACCAAAATTTTAATATCCTGAATTAGAGATCTTGAGGTGTTTAAGCACAGAAATATTTGGGATCATGTAACTAAGCAGAATGCAATGGATAGAACAATAACATATGAGTGACTTCTTATTTTCTACATTTACTCCTGTAAACAAATGGGGTGACCATGTTATTAATTAACCAGTCAAGAAAGCAATTATTCCCCATTATTCTAAAGTGTTTTACTATTATATTCTACTTCACTATATCTCAAAGATGGGCAAAATGAGGAGGGGCCAAGGGGGAAAACAATCTGAAAAATTGTTTTCTTGGGGAAAAAACCCATGATGTATAATATTAGTCAAATGGAAGGAAATAGAAATAGAATAGAAAGAGCTGTTTCTATACAACCAGCTTTGCAAAGCATCTCTTAGAATTTTGAGTAGAATTAGTTGTACTGAATTTGCCGTCACTCAATAAATGTAAAATGCAGCTTTCTGCTGTAATTTACATTTTTTGTGAAGGCATTAATAAGAGCTGCTTTGAGAATTCTGAGAATAGAACACTATTCCTAGAATGGCATTAATGCTGTGTGAGCTGGTTGTCTGGCCTAAGAGACGATTAAAAGCAAAACAAACAGCATCCCAGTAACAACCAAATTGTACTGTGCCTATAATCAAACATGATTATGTAATATCTCTGCAGAACATAAGCTTGTCACAGCTGGAAAGAACATTTCGAACTACTGTTGCTGAGGAGAGGTTTTTCATTATATAACTTGAGACCGCTTCACATAGATTCCGACAGCTCCAATATAATAGGAAGATTCTTTTTGAGGCAGAAGGGAAAATATATCCATCAACCAGAAAGAAAGAAGAGCCTTAGTATAGTGCTTTTCAAAATAAGACTGAAAGTAAAAGACATTGAAAGTACTTATAAAATGAGGATGGTCAAAACTGAGGGCTTTACTGGCAAACACTAGAATAGTTTTGATCTTGAGTAGAGTTTCTTCTATGGATTAGGTCCAATCTGATTCATTGTCACTCTAGGTCAGGAAATCAATCTGATTTGATATCCTAATTGGGAGAGCTGAATTGGGTTCAGTCGGTTAAATTCTCTGCTTCTCAAAATTCTTCTTCTCCACACACAGGGTATACCTTTTTATTGTCTGAATCAAATTGAATGATTTAATTAAATTTGATGAATTGAATTGATTCATCAAAGTATTTGCAGTGTATATTTTTTCCATAACTAACATTCAAAACTATTATCAAAATATGCACAAAAAGAGGAAGTTGGATCATTATAATTTGATATAAATGCAGAAACACAAATGTGCCTCTAGGTTTTTCATACACTATTTGGACCACATGTAGGCAGTATTCCCACAATATGTTGACCGTGGCATAATTGTCTTAGTTCTCACAACATCCTGAATTATACAGGAGCCACCTTGCCTGGCTGCACACATCACTCTATCCACAGACTAGAAACATATATTTTAGCCTAGTCCCTTTATTCAAAACCAGCTGCTCTCACTTCTTAGTCTCTGGATTGGGTGAAGAACTGGTTCTGCCTTTTGTATCCTTTGGGTTGTCATGATCAATGAAAGTTGATGAATCTTTTTTGATGGGTTCTTTAAGAAGTTACCAGCTACAAGTTACTGGTTACCTAAGAATTTACACACGATTATGGCTTATTTTGAATATCATAAATACAGAACATTCTAAAGTGATTTGCTATTGTTGATTTTTTTTCCTTTCTGTTATGGAGGCATAGAGGGCTTTCTGAGATTTTCTGAATCATGTGCCCCCATAACCTTGAGTTTAATACAGTTGGATTTCTGGATGTAGGAGAAACAAACGTGGCCCTGTCTGCTTCTGCATTCTAGGGATAATCCCATCTATTTTGCTTTCTATAAGATTTGCATTCTCTTGAAGCACCAGGATATTCTGTTTCTGTAAGATTTGCAAAGGATTTGCTTTCTTTTTGAAGACCTGGTGTAAATTTGCATTAAAAGTCAACATGCATGAGGAAAAAGGCTACAAAACTTTCATCAAGGGAGAAAGCTGCAAATATTATATGCCTTCATGGCACAGAAGACTGCAGAGACAGAACTGAGGGGACGAGAAGAAAGGAAGGTTATCAAATTTGTATATGTCAGAAAGCCAACAAAATTGTTTTTTTTAAAAGTACTTTAATCTTTTGGGCTATAAACTTTAGATTTTGTCAATGGTACAACTGGATTTTTAGAAACAAGAAACACTATACAAAACATCCTGCTTTAGCTTACTGTAGAAGGTAAATGACTGAGGTCACACTATCTCTTCCAAGCCTCTTTCATTGCATCTGGCATATATTTGTGGATATTTTGGTAATTCTGCTTTAAGAATGATTCAACCTGAGGAGAATTTTCCCTCCGGGGATATACATAAAAACCCTGAGAGATTTTGTTTTCCTTTTGAGCTATTATTAAAGGTTGGACAAGCAGTGCTGTACCCCACACCATCTAGTACTGTTTTCCCCCATGTTTAATTTCCTGCCTTTGTGTGTGGGGGTACATATTTGGCCATCTCACTTTTATTATTCTTTATCCTATATATGGTACTAGAGTGCACATTCACAAGGCAGTTAAGAAGCTGGGCGATTAAGCAGAGATTTTCCTCTGATGACAGAAATTTGTATTACAATTGCAGTTTAGGCACTGTGGTGTTTAGGCCTCAGTGCTTGGAGAAATCATGTTTCTTTTCATAGAGCAAGACTGGTTGACAAGTGATCAGAGAGAGGACAAAAACCTTTCACAGCTTCTTGATTTTGAACCATGAGAAAGGGAAGCTATTTTCTCAGTTTAAAGCTAGACATGAGTTCTGATCACATCTGTTGGCAAAGTGCCCCTCCCCCCAAAATGTAGAAGCTAGTTTTGTAAAAGGATTTTTTTAAAAAAACTACAAGTACCGCTGTATGCTTACTAGCTTTAGGGAGAACTAAAGATTTAATTTCACACGTAAGCTAAAGCATAGTTTAACTATGGCTCGTTGAGGGCTGGACTAGATGTTTTTAGTTAAATTCAGCCTCTGCTGACAGAAGACTGAGGGTTTTGCCTCCCCCCCTTTTAGGAGGTAAATATGGAGATAAAAGTAAAATGGCTCCATTAGGATGATGACAGGATTTTAACTATTATAATGATCACAGGACTAATGTAGCAGGATAAGAAAAGAAGGGCCCTGCAGAATCAGGTGAACAGCCCATCTAATCTAGAATTGTGTGCTGAATCAGTCAGTTGCCTTCAGGGAGGTGACAAACATCGAACTGGTATTGATAGGTTGTTGGGTTTTTTTACAGAACAACTATAGTTCTTTCTTTCTTTTTTTTAAACGTTTATTGAATAAACATTTAAAAACAGGTTGAACACAGTGTGACTTTTCTGGCTGTTATTTTGCCATACATACTATACCATATACCGTATACCATATATCTCCCAAGTCGTTGATCTTTTATACCATTTACATATTGCATTTTATACTATTTACATACATACATACATACATACATACATACATACATACATACAGACACAGACACACAGACACACGCACACACACACACACACACACACACATATATATATATATATATGTGTGTGTGTGTGTAAATTACTAACAAAGAATTAAAGGGAAACTGAGATGCATTTCTGACTAAGGAGTCAGAAATGCATCTCAGTTTCCCTTTAATTCTTTGTTAGTAATTTACACAAATATATGAATTGTCCGGTGTGACTACTGCCTGTTTGATAGCCTTCAAGATAGGCTGAAAACAGGAAATAAAGATTTGCCCCATGTTTGGGGCCTAGCAAGGTAATCTAAATAGTTAACATTTGAAACATATCTTCCCTTGCAGAAAAAAGCTAACAGAGCGAGAGGGACCTTGTGGCTTAGAGGCAAATAACACTGCCTTGTATGCAATCAGCCCAGGTTCGAATCTCAGAAGGGTATAGCTGACTGATGACGACTAAGGAGTCAGAAATGCATCTCAGTTTCCCTTTAATTCTTTGTTAGTAATTTACACAAATATATGAATTTGAAAACAGGAAATAAAGATTTGCCCCATGTTTGGGGCTATATATATATATATATATATATATATATATATATATATATATATATATATATATATATATATATATATATATATATATATATATATATATATATATATATATATATATATATATATATATATATATATATATATATATATATATATATATATATATAGTATTTGTTAAGTATTTTAGAATACCTTGCAGGGCCCAAATACAGGCCAAATCTTATTGCCTGTATCAGCCTAACCTAAGGCCATCCACAAGCTGTAGTCACAACTGTGACAACTCATTATTTGTGTAAATTTTTTTGGATTGCTAACAAAGAATTAAAGGGAGACTGAAATGGCCATATCAGTCTCCCTTTAATTCTTTGTTAGCAATCCAAAAAAATTTACACACACACACACACGCACACACACATATATACTATTATAATGATCACAGGACTAATGTAGAAGAAGGGCCCTGCAGAATGAGGTGAACAGCCCATCTAATCTAGAATTGTGTGCGGAATCAGTCAGTTGCCTTCAGGGAGGTGACAAACATTGAACTGGTATTGACAGGTTGTTGGTTGTTTTTTTTTACAGAACAACTATAGTTCTTTCCTTGCAGCTTGTGTTTTAAAATGCTGTCTATTATTGTAGTGAATCCCACAATTTAACTCTGTTTGTACAAAGAACTCATATTCTTTTTATTGATACTAAATCTTTCTGTATTTAGTTTTAGTTAAAAAAGCCATTCCCCATTGGGTCATTGTTTGAGAGATATTTCTTTACCTGAACAGGGAAACAGAATCACCACAGGGGAGCAAAAAAAGCCCAGTGGGAGTGGGAGCGACTTCCAACTTTTTGCCGGCTTCCCCATTGAATTTCCTTGTGGGAAACTGGCAAGGAGCATCAGAAATCTTCCTCCCTCCCTCTCTTCCTCACTGTTCCTCCCCCTTCCTTCCTCCCCCCTTTCCCTCCCTCCCTTCTTCCTTCCCCGCTTCCTTCCCTCCCTCCCCTCATCGCTTTTTTGTCAATTTGCACTTCTTTTGTTGTGTTACTTTCTGTTACTTGGGGAAGACAATTTTTTTTGAAGCAACTGTGAGTTCCTCCTGGGTATACAATATGCATTCCTCTAAACCAGGGGTCTTCAAACTTGGCCCTTTTATGACTTGTGGACTTCAACTCCCAGAATTCCTCAACCAGGCTTGCTGGCTGAGGAATTCTGGGGCTTGAAGTCCACAAGTCATAAAAGGGCCAAGTTTGAAGACCCCTGCTCTAAACATACATTTTTCTAACTTTGAATAATTTTCTGTCTCCATCATGCTGCCAAATATTGCTATCTCAAGAAGCTCCACCCTCAAGGTTGTACTTTTCATTTTTTTTCTTAATTATTCTCGATCAAATGATTGAAATAATTATTTCAAATTGTAATAATTATTGATTGAAATAAATACAACTGACTCAGACTGTATAACATGCTGAGGTAGAAAGTAAGATTAGAAATGAAACCAAACTAAAAACCCACAACCCCATCCAGTTTATGTTTTAATGCATCCGATGTGGGAGTTAAGATGATGGTGAATGGTTTTTTTTTAATGTTGTTGTAATGTTGTTGTTTTTAATTCAGTTGTATGCTAAGTGAAACTGTTTGCTTATATTATTAAATAATGTTCAGTTATCCTGCCTAATCAGAAGAAACCTATGGTATAATTAATGATGTATAATAGAAACTATGGCGTTTGAACCAATACAGAAAAATAAGAAACAGAATAGATAATACAAACAGGGAGATGAAAGAAAAAGGGAAAGAAATAATGAAAGTAGCATGGCTTAGGGGTTTGTCGGTAATGTAATTGAAGTAAAATATAAATTAGAAAAAAGATTAACCTATTTAGGGCTCTTTTTTAAAGAAAAGTTATTCTAATTTTGTCTTATCTATTCTGTTTCTTATTTTTCTGTATTGGTTCAAACACCATAGTTTGGAATTTTATGGCTTGAACCAAATTTCAGCCAGAAATTAACCTATTTAGGGCTCTTTGAAAAAACCAAACTCTCTTAAAGGATATGAGCCCATAATTGCACTTTTAGTAATGGTATACCCTTGAAATTACTTGTCACATTTGTTTAGGATCTCAGCCAATTTGTGTTTGTGTATGGGGCAGAGTGTTAATTTCTTAGTTGTAGACCACCTGTTCTATGAGAACATTTATAAGACCCAATATGATGTGAGCTAATATTATGGAATCTGGGACAATTAGAAACTTCTTACTTGCAAAAAACCTAAGAGGTCCAGTATAAGTATTTCTCTTCATTATTTTTTTATTTTATTTATTTATTTTAATTCCATTTATATCCCGCCCTTCTCCGAAGACTCAGGGCGGCTTACAAGCTTAGCAGTAGCCTTCATTCTATGTATATGCCTGCTTATTAGGGCTTTCAGACACCCCCCCAAGCGGCATTATTACAAAGTCAGCTTAATTGCCCCCAACAATCTGGGTCCTCATTTTACCTACCTCGGAAAGATGGAAGGCTGAGTCAACCTTGAGCCTGGTGGGATGCGAACCTGCACTAATTGCAGGCAGCTGGTGTTACTTAAGGAGGCATTAGCCCACTGCTCCACCAAGGCTCGTTAGGCTGTAATGACCTTGACTGACTACGCCTTACTTATCTTTCTTGACCAGTTCCTCCAGATAGGTATTTCACAAGATGTTCCTTCTTCACTCTGCAGTAGCAGAAAACTTTCCTGTATCAGGTTGTTCTGTTTGTCCACAGAGCTTGGAGTGCACAGTTGTTTTGAGCCGAAGGGCACCTTTGGAATTTGGAGCACACTAAGGGCGCTCTCTCTAAATGGCTGGCATTCTTTTGGGAAAGGAAATGAAACTAGTGAGATTTCTTCCCTAAATCTCCCTCTCTTTCCTCTTCTCCCCACCCCTCGACTTTTTTTGGCCACTTGTGTTTACTTTTACTTTTTGTTGGGTAGATGGGCACGTTTCCCTGCAAAGCAAATAATGGTAATTTCCTGTGATTTTTGTTTTCTAAGAATGCCTCTGGCTTCTATGTGGATCAGAATACATTGCTAGAATTATTGCTTATGCCCGAATCTGCTGTTCTCTTTGCAGCATGCTAACTTCCCATTAATTTATTCTTACAATTAAAAGAATCTAAGTAGATAAGGTTAAATGAAGCTGAGAACTTTATGGGCAGTTAGATAAAGGGTTAGAAAATTGGGCACTGAATGGGAAGAGTGTTAGAAAGCAAGCATTTCTACATAATAAGCAAATGCAAAGAGAGTTTTAAATCTGTGATAGCATTTCAGATTAATAAAAACAGAACATGTCTAAACTTGTAAACATCTATGCCACTGTTTTCAAATGAAGTATGAAATGAACAATAGTTTTACATATTTTATTTTGTTTTGTGTAATCATCTGGCAGTCTGTGGGAGTGGGGGCTTAATTCTGTTTCAATCATTTGTGAAATATTTCTGTGTTCTTTATTATTTATAGTTTCCTTGATATTGTAATTCAGCTTTGCTGATATTCTGTGGGGCTTTAACTGATCTGAGTGTGTAAATGTAGTGTATGGTAGTGCTTTAAAATTGACCATCCCTACCATAAATTTGACTATAGTTTTGGTTTGATTATAAGTAATCCTTTATTTCTGAACCAGTTTGCATTTTTCCAGAGAAATAGTTCTAGTCACGTTTCTATTAAGTTTGATGATCTTTTGATCAATGCATCCAAGCATTCAAGCAATCCAATTTTCTGAACCAGACTCTAGGTAATTAAAAAGCTGGATTTTCTCTAATGCAGTTTTAAATGGAACTAGGGTTTTCAGATACATCCAGGTAGAAAGCTCCTTGTGATAAAAAAAAGAGAAAAAACCCCTTGTCTGTAAGCTTCAAAAGAAATTTCAATTGGCAGCATATTAGTCCTTTTTCTGGTGTGTGCATATCACTTTCTATCTTAAACCTGCATAGTGGATGTATTAAATTATACATCAAATATTCAAGTGAGCAGTATATTCAACAATGTTGTCCCCTACCATTTCGGTATTCTCCATCACACACTCTTTTTCTGACGTTTGAAGCACCCATATACAGTAGGTATGTTGAATATACCATTCACTCTTACCTTCATCGCCCACTATTGCTGTACTTGGATTCATTATTCAGTTTTTCTATCAGGAGAAAGCATTTACATATTTCCCTCTCTATTTTTTTCCTCTTCAAAACAATCCTGTGAATTAAGTTAGGATGAGAGATAGTGTCTTGCCCAATTTACAGTACGGAGCTTCTGTGGCTGATGTTGGGTTTCAGTCAGAGTCTCCCCAATCCTAATCCCACACAGGAACCATTGTATCACAGTTGTTCTTTTGAATGAACGTGCATGTGTGCTGATGGGATGTGGCTGTTGCACTGATGTTATTCTCCAGCACATTAGCTGGAATCCAATCTCTGCAGAAGAATGTATATAGGAATTGCATGAGTGTCTCTACTCTTCTTAACAATTTTCTGGCTCAGAATTTTCTCAACTTCTCTGGAACCATCAGCGTGCACAACCAAAATCATACTGAAATAATGATTTTGGTTGAGCATGAATTTGATTATGCCTTCAACCCTGGATATTTCCTGAATGCCTTCCACAATGTGATGGCAGGAATGACTTAATGATTTAATATTTCTATTATAGGGGGGAATAGAGCCCCTTTTGTGTGATCCGGCTTTCAAGTCACCTACACCATCTGAAGTAATAAAAAACCCCACCAGCTCCTGACTATTTTGATTTCTCCTGTCACTTTTTACTGACAGTTCTTCTTGCTCACCTCTGCATGATATCACTTGAATTGGCATCCCTTCTGCTCAGGATGATACTCTTGGAATTATCATTCCATACTGCAGATTACTAAAAACAAAAACTGTTTGAGTGCTATTTCTGTATGCATATTTATGTCGCAGAAACATGTTTGCACAAGGGTCAGGGTGGAGAGATAAGGAAGAAACAGACAGGAGGAAAAAATGTGCAGAATGAGAATGATTTAGCAACACTTTTGATAAGTAGAAAAAGAGATCAGAGCAAGCTGGGGACACAATGCACTTGTTTTCTAAAATCTACATGGCTTTGTTAGCTATCCAGGAAATCAACTATCTAAGATACATAGAACAATTTTATATAGTCATGTTTTGTGAGTGTGCATATGTGTGTATGTGTATGATACAGATACATACACATACATACACACAGAGAAAATGGATAATTAGCAGAATCAATGCTGTGTTAATTTGAAGAATTTGAAGATGGGAAGTCTGGGCTCAGTTCCTCACTATGAGGGTCACAGAATTTTTGGAAGATATTTCCAAGATGGCAGTTCTGCATCCGCTTATTTGGAATGAACATGTTGTGACTCAGGGCCAGCCTGTGGGTCCGGCAGCCGGCTCAGATGTCTCGGATGACTCAGATGAGGGGGAGGAGGAGAATGTGGAAGACGAACTGGTTGATGATGGCTTGGAGGCTTCGCAGAGCCCCCAGCCGGGGCCCTCTTCTCAGCTGCGTGAGCCCGATAGTGCGGAGGATGATGACCCACAGCTGGCCCTGTTCAAGGACGCCCGACGCAGGAGGCAGTCGAGCAGGAACAAACAGAGAAAGGCTGTGGGACTCCTCGGGAGGAGGCACAGGGAGGCCACGCCCTGAACTCTAAATAAAAGGAGTGTTTGGGGAAGGGCTGGTTGCTGAAAGCAACCCTTCCGTTTGAGGATTCAAGTTCCAGTGTTTTTGTTTCTTGTTCTGTTGTTTGTGTAATAAATCTTGGCAGACGCTTTGCAGCCTCAGACGCTCTCCAGTCTCTACTGTTTGAACAGGGGTTTGCCTTATTGCAAGGCCGGTAGCAGGCTGGTTCAGAACAGAACATTACTGGATTCAGGTGCACCTTTTGCACACCATGCCATGCCATTGTATGTTGAATTATAGTGTGTTGAATAAACCGCACCAAATAATAAACTCTGGATTACATACCACGGTGGCTGACTTCACGGAACCCAGTCAGCCAAATGCAAGCCACTTGGGTGCAGATATAGCTTAGTGTAATGCTCAGTCACGGATAAGTGTGCTTTAAATCTAAACGGAGACCTCATAATCTTACAACCAAGTTATTGTTGTAAGATTATGAGGTCTCCAAGCTGCTGGGAGGAAGGATAGAAGGAAAATAAAACTGTTCTGCTCGCCTTGCTGTCTCGTTTTATAAGGAAAGGACAGACCAAGGGAGTTGGTTATCCCTCTTGAAATCCACTCTCTTTCAGAAGAACTATTGTTCTATAAGTATTGCTGACATACACAGACATACACTATATACATGCATACATGTGTGTGTGTGTGTGTGTGTATGTGTATGTGTGTATGTGTGTGTTATTCTGCTGGCTTTTAATAGAGTTTAAATGAAGGGTTGTATGCTTTAACCCTGATTGTAATTTCAGTTTTAATTCTGTTTGTATTGGCATACTTTGCAGGGCTGCACGAAAACTGGAAGGGTTCCTTTACTTTTGTGACACTTTGAGTGCAATAACCTTTCAAAGATGCTTTGTAAAGCCATACAGTTGCCGCTGCTTCTATAAAGTGAGCAAAGGTCTGCCACTTTGCTTTGGTTTGCTTCTGAAGCCTCTTTTGCTAATGGATGTGCTGGGGGAACCAAGCATCTTATCAAGGTGAAAGATATCACCATGGGGTCTCCCTGAAGCAAGTTGCGTTCTCTTTGTAAAGCATTTTGTTGGCACAAAGTTCTGTCACCATGCAGGTCTAGTATATTTTAGTTTGTAAATCATCTCAAGAGCTCTTGCGTGGGCTGAAATGTCTTAATAAATAGAACTTGTCTGTAGCATTCTAAAAGAATGGCACTGTATTATTACATCCATTGTTCTGAGCAAAGCCTCTTGTTCTTTTATTGAAGTGATCTCAAAGTACCAGAAAGCATTTTGTCTACCGTTTGATAACACAACTTTGACCACCAAAGTTTCTCCTATTTTAAATCCTATTCCTCCTTTAGCACAGCTCTGTCTCTACTTCTGTTCTATTTTCTGGGTTTTTCATTTTTATTCTTCTGCTTATATGCATTAGACACTGCATAGTGATTAATACACTAGTGAAATTATTCCCAGAATCATTATCCGGTAACATCTATTTTAAATATCCATTTTGTTGGAAAATATTGAACAGATATCAAGCCACCAGACCATCTTCAGATGACATGTTCCTTGGATATGTCTATAGTTGATTTTACACAGGTGTCGAGCTAAAACAAAGGTTTTTCAAGAGTTGTTCTGCTTTCACCTCTTGTTTTAACCACCTGCCATTCTTTCCTAATGTAGACAAAGAAAGGTAATCTTTTCAGAAATGTTAAAATGCCAGGAAAGTTGCAGAAGGATGTGTGTAATGGAAAATCAAGTTTCAGAGTGCTCCCAATTAAGATAAGTTATCATACAGTTCAAAGGCAGGTAAGCTTCCCAGTGTTTATTTTTACATGTGATAAGTAACTTAATCTTTTCCCATAGCCTGAAACACTTACCAGCAAAAGAGTGTCTGATCAATAGCACTGCATTCATTCAAAACCCAGAATGTCACATTGTTTAGTGTGAGTCAGAGTTCATAGAAACCAACTTTACTGCGTCATAACTCCCGGCCCTTTTTTTCAATTTTGTAAGCCAATTTCACCTGCTTGCAGTAACTAACTAACCAACCAACTGATTCATTTGTCAGCCAGAACCAGGACAGTGAATTCAGACCTGTCAACATTGACAAAGCTACAGAGGAGAGTTACTGTAGATTCCGATTTAGACCTTTTCTATGCAGAGTTGGGGAAAAAAATATCCCAGAGGTAAAGAACATTTGCCTTTGATGAAATTTACATACCGGTTTCAGGAGTGAGGGCAAACATGTATAGCTACACGAAGACTCTGGATCTACTCTATCCAAAAGCTACTTCAAGGTAGAGGGATAGATCTAATCATTGTTGTAATCACGCGTACCATTGTCTTCTCCCTGTTGCAGACATGAGTTGTAAACAGCGAATGTTGCCGAACACGTGGCCAAATTTGTCTAGTGATGCTATATCAGACATCCCTTTTGATCACTAGCTTTCCACACCTCACAGATTCTGATCTTCTTTCTTGATAGCTAGATAGCAATAGCATTAGACTTATATACCACCCCATAGTGCTGTGTAGTACTCTCTAGGCTCTGGGCAGAATCAGCCTGCAATACTGTGGCACCAGAGCTCCTAGATAAAAATATAAGAACATAAACAGGGCCATGCTGGATTAGATCCCTGGCTCATCTAGTCCAATGGCCCATTCTCACAACCAACTTTTTACTAGTTTAAACAGCCTGCCATGCTTGCAACTGAATCAAATGCATAGCCAAATTCACCACCCTCGAGCACATCATTTTCAGACTTGTATGGAAAGAAAATCTGGGGAAAGTAAATGGTTTCTATAGTATATTGGTTATACTTCCTATCAAGACCAACTCCTGATTCCTTTAAGATGCTAATACCCAGAACTGGAAAGACCCAGCCTCTGGTCAATTCCAATAGACAGTAAGAATTGTGTACTGAATCCTAAAGAGCAGACATGTCAAACACAAGGCCCGGGGGCCGGATCCGGCCCGCGAAGTGGTTTCATGCGGCCCACAAAGCCATCCTGGAAACAGTGAGGGAATGGCCCTCACTGCCTTGGCCCTGGCCCAGAGACCCTCCTTCTGCCAGAGACCTTCAGATCTGTCCCACTCCTGTCCAGGCCCCCATAGGCACCCTTGATGCGAACGATGTAGAGCTGGCCATGCCCACCCAGTAGGCCATATGCACTCTAGCCACACCCACCCAGTAGGCCACGCCCATCCAGGCCATACCCTCTGAGGGCAACCACAATGCTGATGCGGCCCTCAATGAAATTGAGTTTGACACCCCTGCTAAAGAGAATCTAATACCCTATGTAGTCTTAGCTGCCTTCAAAAAAGATCCCACTTTCTGAATGAAATGGCCGGAACTCTTAGTCCATGTGATAAGATAATGTTTATTGTCATTTTTTTTTACTGTGGGCACAATGGCGCACATCAAAAATGAAATTTAGTTGCCCACTCTCAAAGTGAGACACATACATGACACCCCCCAAAAAACATACTACATACAACATATGTATAGATCCACACCCCTACATAGACATAACAATAAAATATTAAATACTGTCCAACTTGAATATATAACAGAAGGAGGAAGCCTGAGAGTTCACAAGGTTAATGCTGTATGGAATGAAACTATGGTTGAATCTGGGCGGGCAGTCAAAGAGATTGTGCTATTGAGAGTGAAGGAAAAGATCAGTGGCTCCATTAGTTCATGTTTAGAACTGCTTCATGTGGACAGACTTCAGATTTAATGTTTCACATTTTTATTTTAAAAGTTCAAGTGAGTGCCTGACTGGTGCTCTCTGCTCTTGAGTGTTCTCTTGGAAAGTCAGGATTGAGGAGGAAAAAAAACAACACAATAACCCTAGAGATCAGGAAGACTAAGGGTATTCTCTCAATCCTAGCAGCACTGCTGGACAGATCTCCCTCCTTTGGTTAAACATTCAAGGGCCCCGCAGTTCAACACTAGGAGAATAAGCTACATTTTAGTGTGCAGTGCAGGATGCATGCAGAGGCAGATGAGTTCTTCAATTACTCATTTGATAGTGCTTGCAGCCAGTGCTGGGCAAGATATTTTTTTTAATAATACTCACAATTTTGCACCCTTGCGTGTTGTGCACATGCTAATTGCAACAATCTTTCTATCCTGATTGTGTTGGAGAGAGGGTGGAAGCTTTGAAAATCTGCATCAGTGTTAAAGAGCTGATAGGCAATTATTCTATTGCTAAAGAAGTCCAAATATTAATCAAATGTTGAGCAGCAATATTCTGAGAATGCTGCCACATGGCCAAGTTAAACTTTTGCAGTTGTTGTTGTTAGTTGCGAAGTTGTGTCTGACCCATCGTGACACCATGGACAACATTCCTCCAGGCCTTCCTGTCCTCTACCATCTTCTGGAGTCTATTTAAGCTCACACCTACTGCTTCAGTGACTCCATCCAGCCACCTCATTCTCTGTCGTCCCCTTCTTCTATTGCCCTCAATCTTTCCCAGCATTAGGCTCTTCTCCAGTGAGTCCTTCCTTCTCATTAGGTGGCCAAAGTATTTGAGTTTTAGCTTCAGGATCTGGCCTTCTAAAGAGCAGTCAGGGTTGATCTCCTCTAGGACTGACCGGTTTGATCACCTTGCAGTCCAAGGGACTCGCAGGATTCTTCTCCAGCACCATAGTTCAAAGGCCTCAATTCTTTGGTGCTCAGCCTTTCTTATGGTCCAACTTTCACAGCCATACATTGCAACTGGGAAAACCATTGCCTTGATTATACAGTACTTTATATAAAATACTAATTCAAAACAAACAAGAAAGGGGAGGTAGAGCTAAAAATGAAGCATTGCATGGTGCACCTTTTCCAGAAATAGTATAAAGTTTGCCAGAGTCTAAATTTCAGCTATGCCTGACACTCTTCAGCCCCAGATCTTCTCAATAAACCAGAAATAAAAGCCAAGTCAGCTGCATTTAATGTGTGTTCTGCCTCCTACATTTTCCAGGAGGTCAGTCCCTCTTTTGTTTGAGTACAAAGTTGCCTGCCCACATCAGCTGTTAATGTAATCATTTAGTATCGAGATGATCAAACTCGGGCTCTCAGCAGATGTATAAAAGGGAGGAATAATTAGAGTGGTAGCATGAGCAAATCACTCATCCCACACAAGATGTTCTACCAACAATAATGGCCAGGGGTTGCAGTGACCCAAGCCAAAATGAATTGTGATGGAACCACATAATTGCTTAATTAAGTTGCAGAACATCAAATGGCCAGGACAGAAGAAAGAAGCCTCTGAGAGTTCCCTTTTAGATATAACAGCATCCACGGCTTGGGTAAAAGTGAGAATAACTTCTTGAATATACTTGTGACTCAGTACCATCATTTATGCTTTATTTATTGACTTTAAATTCTTCTAGTGGAGGGTTCAGATTTAATGTTTATGTGAAAAGAGTGGATTACCCTGTGTGTTCCAATGCCAGTGTTGTTTTTCTGCAAGGTGGAACTGTAATAGCTACCCAATTAATGTTGTCTCATCAGCGAGCCTGTTATTGTTACTGACAAGGCAGTGCTTAAATTAATGTTCCCTTCTAGGCCACTTCCACAACCCACTCTTTCCTTCTTCTTTCTCTCTTTTTTATGCCATGTAGCATTCAGTGTTGCTATCCTGAGCCCCTTTAATCCTAGCTTCCTTTTAACCTATGGATGGGATCAAAATAATGGTTCACTAAGTTAGGTGGTGCAAGGTGGAGGAGACTAGGGACCAAGAGATGCAGAAAGGTCCCTAGGCAAGCTTGTGGATTATGGGCTTTTCGAGTAATTTGTATGTGAAGTGTGAAAACAGGCCCACAACCGCAGAGCCAAATCCCATTCTGAATGAAGGTATATTTCTAGTATAAAAGAGAGAAGGAGGTCCAGGAAAAGCCACGTGATGTGCCTCACTTTTGATGAGCTGCACGGCATTCCTGGATGGGATGCTAGCAGTGCCCCCCCTGATCTCATTGCTTCAGAAGCAGTCATGCCCACAAATTACAGAGCAGTGGCCAGGAATTCTGCTAAAGCCCTTCTCTAGAAATTAATAGTTACTCATTAATAATTACCCTAGATGGTTACTATGGCTTTCTAGATTGATAACAGACTTTTGTGTTTTCTACTGCTTGCTGCCAGAGTACAACTTCAGGTGCTTCCTCTCCTTTTTGATTCAGGGTTGCATTTTCCGTGCCATATGTTTATAGCACTGTTGGTTTTATGCACCTTAACATGGGGATGGTGAGCATGACCAAACTGTAATGCCACAGCAGCATGGAAGATGCACCTAGAAACACACACAGAGAGATGATGCAGCTCTTTGCTTTGGAGTTGAAGCTGATGGATGAGTTATGAGTTACCCACCCTTTCTGCATGTTCTCCTTTATAATGAGAATGATGGCCAACTCCTTGCCACCAATAGGGCCACATCATAAAGCTGAGAGGGGAAGAGGAGGATAAGGCTAGATTCTGTGATCTTGTTTTGGACAGTCCAGTTATGATCCAAGGCTGTTGCCTGCCTCCATAGGGACTCTTGCTTTGCCTTTCTGACATTTCTGAGGATGCGTTGGGCTGGGCGCTGGTTTGCAAACAAGACAACTGAATGCAGTTTCCAGCTTGGTCTGGTTTTGGAGGCAGAAGGCCATGGTGTCCATGTTATGTAAACAAGCACTAGGCACAGATTTATGTGCCATGGATTCATACAACTGCAAAACTCAGGACATTATAAATAACCAGGATAAGAAGATAGCCTTTATTGTCATTTTTTTATTGTGAGCACACTGGGCCACATTAAAAATGAAATTCTGTTGTCCGCTCTCAAAAGTATATATCTACCCATACATATACATAACACACATATACACATGTTATATACATACACTAAACACACACACACACACACACACACACACACACACATCACTGTCCATTGTGAATACATTGTGGAAAGAGGAAATTTGAGAGTTCACAAGGTTGATACTGTATGGAACAAAAGTGTGACTGAATCTGAATGTTCTGCTTTGGATATCACGGAGCCCGCTCCTCCCACAAAAGGTAGCCAGGAAAACAGGTCATGAAGAGGATGTGTAGCATCCCAGACAATCCTGCAGACCCTGCTCAAGAAATGCTTATGTGCTATGTCCTGGATGGAAGAGAGGGAACTGCTAATAATCTTTTCTACCATCCTCACCACTCTCTGCACCACCTTCCTGTCTGATGCAGTGATATTTCCAAACCAGACAGTGATGCCATATGACAGGATGCTCTCGATCATCCCTCAATAGAAAGTGGTCAGGACAGGGGAAGGAAGACGTACTTTTCTCATGCGACGCAGAAAATGCAGGTGCTGCTGTGCCCACTTCACCAGTATGTCACTGTTGAGGGACCAAGTTAAACTATTCGTTAGCTGCACACCCAGAAACTTGATGCTGCTAACCACCATCACAGGTAAATTCCAAGTGTATTGTCTGCTCACAAGTCACTGAGTTGTAGATAAATACAGGAAAGAATATGTCAAATTATATGACCCAAGAATTTCATTCTTTCTACAAAAATATTGGAAAGAGTATTGGAAAGGAAAGGAACAACTAGACATCTTAATACAGGAAGAGAAATACAGTATTGCCATTTAGTTTTCCATAAAATAATTCAATACTTTGTACAACTCTTATTTCTAACGCATCCTTCTCATTGTGAGGTATATAAAGAAATTTGACATCCTCCTTTCTTTGCCACTGATATTTTTCTGTCTTTTGGGATATAAGCAGCCTGAATGTTATGTTTACCGTTGAACTACTTTAATATAATTTACAAGATTCTCGTTACTCTTATAACAGGGATATGCAACACTTTTCAGAGAAGGACGTGCTGCAGCTGTAGTCCTCAAAATGCTAGGACTAGAGAAAAACTATATGTGATTCCATTTACATTTCAGTTGAATTACAATTTAATTAATTAATTAAGATTAATGTGACTACTCCCACTCATGTGCTTAGTAATGTCCCTTTCTGTCCCCTGGTTGTGGATCTTCTCAGCGTTTTCCCCACTTGGCTGCAAAGTCCGCTTATTTTGGCCCTGCGTTCAATTATTTCTCACAGAGATATTATAAATCCAGTGAGGGTTTTTCTTTTATATTTCTTCTGGTTTGTCACAGAATCTGCTGCTGATTAGGGGCTTAGGGTAGGAATGAGTAGCTTTCCTGAATAAGATAACTAGAAACCGCTTTCCCTGTTCATATCCAATATCTTAAGCTCTACACTACGTTGGCTCTCTTGCATTATTGTGTCCCCTCAAAAATTACAATTTGGTAGCAACTTCTGGAGGCCCTCTGGGGGTTGTACTCAATGTATCTTGGCCATATCCAAACCTGGAGTTGTGCTTTTCCAGTCTGTACAAAAAATCTACCATTTTTACAGATTTTTTAAAAATATATTGAGCTTCCCATCCACAATTATCTGTTTCCCACCAATTTTAAACATCACTCTAGTTCCAAATGTTTTTTTTTTATCTTACTTGGCTTTTTCTCTGCTCCCTGCTCTTTCTCCCTGTTCTTATTATAAAAATATTTCACTTTTTTTTTTTACAACCAGAACCCAACATACTACTGTATCCTCCATGATAGTGGAAAGCTAATTGTATCTTCTAGGCGTGGTGACATTTGCCAACTTAATTAGCGCCATTATACATTTATTGTTTGTAACACTTGCTGTTCTGTTTTCAAACTATAACAAACTTGGGTTGTTATAAGAACAATTTATACCAAAAACGTTACTTCTGCTTTGCCAGATTGTCACTGACAACCTGCCACTTTTTCATGATAATTTTATAATACTCCCTTCTGCCTTCCTTCATGCTTTTTGTCTTAGTTTTCTTCTTTATTAGGAACTTTCTGATTTGCAATTTCTTTTTTTTTTCCAGGGCATCCCTCCTTTCACATTTTTGTTGGCAGAACTTCTGTTTGATTAAGTTTCAGACATTTCATTTCCCTCTGCTTACTTCCTTTACATGATCTTTTCTGACTGTAAATAATTATCAAATGTCCCTGCACTTAGGACCTTAGTTGTGGTTTTTATAATTAGCAGTATCTTACTTTTTTTCCTCTTTCTTCCTCCTGCCTATGTATATACAGTGTTGTTGTCTTTCGCAGCTTTGCTATCTCTGCCCTTTCCTCTGCACCAGTCCTTTTGCTCTAGTAAGCATTGGTTGTGCTATCCAGTATGGTTGTATCCCCTGCTCCATTTACAGACATATGTCTGACTTGGTCAGACCCTTCCCTGCATGTAGGAAATACAGTACAGAACTGTTTTGTAACAATTATGTGTGGCATTCTGCTGTGACTTACCTTTGAGAAGAGAGGAGAGTGCCACAGCTATTGGCTTTATACCTGATGCGATGGCCTTGCAGAAAAAGTGGCACATCATGCAGTATGCAACCAATTACATCAGGGCTCTTCAAACTAGGCCCTTTTATGACTTGTGGATTTCAACTCCCAGAATTCCTCAGCCGGGCATGCTGGCTGAGGGATACTGGGAGTTGAAGTCCACAAGTCATAAAAGGGCCAAGTTTGAAGAGCCCTGAATTACATACTGTAGTTGTCTATGTCCACTCTACCATGTTGCTGGGGAAGGTGCTAATGCCTTCAGTCGGCTGGTTACCTATAAAGGCTTTAGAAAGACCCAGATTTGAAGGGCAAAACATGATTCCTGTATTTTCACCGATAGCTTCATATGTTCAAAAGTCATAAGGGTTCTGGTTTCTTTCTTTCTTACATAGTGTCAACAGGATTTGAGGCTAGTTAGCTGCAATTTTTCAGTCTATCATCTGTTTTCTTCTGACAATAGCTTTTGTTGGTTTTTCTTCTCCACAGGCCATTTTTTCCCCTGTTTATTTTTCTCTTTCTGAAACGGTATTGTTTTCCTCATTTGCCCGGAACAGTGGTTATGCTTCCTTAACATAATGTACTGAATCACAAAACAGCCCATCTCAGTTTAGACACACTTTAGACAATAAATCACAGTTTTATACAATCAAGTTGGGTAGTTATAGTCCTTGTATTTCTATAGTTCTTGTTGTAATTTGGGGAGGGGGGTATTTCTCTCTCTTTGTCTATGTTTGTTGGTTTGCTTGTTATAATACTCTTGAGAGTTTGAGAGTTCAGCTTCTACTTTTACAATTTTGAAAGGTCTTAGCCAAGAAGCCTGAGAATGATTGCCATGTTAACAATATATAGGAAGTAATTATTGGGGAGGTCATGCCCCTTGTCTGAAAACCAGACATTTATTATGCATAATTGTTGAAGAAGTGCACTAACAAAACATTTATTTTCAGTTTTTGCGATGATGATGATGATGATGATGATGATGATGATGATGATGATGATGTTAGCTGGTCGCAGTCAACCAGATGTTTAGACTGGATTTGACATTTTTAGCCACCTGTCAAGTCCCTCTCAAGGACCAGATGTTGTTTGATGGTATTAAATGCATCGTCATAGAATATTAACTGTTCCAAGTAAAGTTGCCTTCTGCAATTCACTGCTTGTGATTTTGCCACTGCTGATCTTGTTTGAGTGATGGTCCAGTTGTATTTTGTGATTTTTCTGCAGTTTTTTTTTCTCTTCTCTTCTGCTATCTCTGTTTTTGGAAGTTATTTGCCATTTCCTTCTTCCTAAGGCTGAAATGGAATGACTGACCAAGCTAGGTTTCCTGTATAAGGCAGGACTAAATTTTATTCAGTGTACTTTTGATTTGATTTATATACTGCCTGATTCCTTAATGACTCTAGATCACAGGTGTGGAATCACAGCCCCTTTATGACTTGTGGACTTCAAGTCCACAACGCTGGCTCAAGAATTCTGGAAGTTGAAGTTCACAGATCATAAAAGGGCCATAGTTCCCCATCCCTGCTCTAGAGGGCTTACAACTAGGCAACTAAACAGACAACAGGGAACTCCACAATTACTCTATCTCCAAGGCTTGGGAAAATCAGATGTTCAAAGTTTTCTGAATGATATAAGTGTGGGAGCCACATAAATCTTTGGAAGGAGATCATTCCAGAAGATAGGAATACCAACAAGGAAGTGTGTTTTCTGAATCCCACAATTTTACATTCTTTAGTTGACAGATCTTGGAGTAGGTCCACCCTGCTGGACCATACCAGATAGACAGAGATGACTGGGGGTAAGTGATGCCTCAAACAGCCAGTCTCTAAACTTTGAAGGACTTAACAAGTGATAGCCAGCACCTTGAATTGCTCCTAGAAGCCAACTGGTAACTAGTGCAGCTTGTGAAGCCATGGATGATGTATGCAAAATGTGACAACCCCCCCATCACTTTCCATGTGATCACATTCTGGACCAGGTATATTAGGCCTCAAAGTGATTGCAAATGCCAATAAAGGAGGATATTTGTAGCTCATGGTTCACATGAGGCTCCTTGGTGCTTGTTTGCTTGTTTTCTTGCAGACGTTTCATTGTCCTAACTAGGTAACATCATCCGTGCTAGTGTTGTAATGTAGTGTAGTGCTAGCACGGAAGATGTGACCTAGTTTAGGTAATGAAATATCTGCAAGGAAGCTCAGAGAACACCAAGAACCCTGACTGCAAATGTTTGTGAGTCTATAGGGCTCAGCTTCTTGTCCAGGGACACAGAGCTGTATCTTCTCAGGAGTAGTGGAAGTAAGAACTACGTTTTGTTACTCACAGGATACAAAATAGCATTTCTAGCTATATACCAACCGTGATTTGTTTATCTTGCTCTCCTTTTTACTTGTGTTTGTTTTGACATGCTGTCTTTCTCTTTTATATAAAAAAACCCCTTTTGTTTAATATAAAACACGAGTGACTGAAAACATCACATGTGTTCCTTCAGCATTCTGAGCATATCCTGATAAGCTCGCTGCAGTATATTTGTCAGGCTTAAAATAGCTCAGAGTGAAAATTCATTTGTGCCAGCCATAATAACGTACAGTTTCAGTGCTCTTCACTCCCCTTGTCAACAGGTCCAGGGGACAAGATTTGAAGCAAGCTGGAGAAAGGTAAGGAGATTAAGTCACCACACAGGTGTGAATCAAAGAGCCTTCTCAATGTTGCCACTTTGGGAATTTTGAATATGACAAAAAAGGGAAATGAATAAATCATGGGAGGTATTTACAGTATACTGAGCTGTTAATTTTAATTAAATGTATTTTCTTGTCCCAGTCTGACCCTTTTCTTCGTTTTGACTTTATACACATATTGAAGAGCTACTTGGGGTATATGTCTTGGCATCAAAACCTCATTTATTGATAGTTTGCCCTATTATAATTTCACACTGAAGAGCAAGTGGCTGAGTAATTATAGGAATTTATTTTCAGTGAACTAAAATTCTCATATTTTTTTATGGGAAACTTGGTAAAAGGTTGATGTATGTAAAAATGGATGGCATAAACAGACTTCAAGGCTGCATTTTAATGTTTGAGTGGAAGATTATTTTAGATCCAAGGAAAATTAGAGTTTGAGGCCCTACATTATTTTAGTAATGCACTTAATTCACATAAACATATTTTGAACCTTTTCATCTGAATCAAGTAATTGGGCAAAACAATAATCTGAAATTTGATTCTCAGATCTCACATCGACAGAATAGAATATTTGGTAAAGAATAGGGAAATGCAAATCAATTTGAATTGATTTCTCCTTTTTCTGATCAGTGTGATTTTATTTAGCATCTGTATCAGTTTGTAATTGAAAACAAAGATCTAGAAAAAGTTGGCATACATTTTAGTGTCACTTCTTATGAAAGAGACTATTTTTGGTCTTTCCCCTGCAATATACCTTGTACTTTTCCTTGTCGTATAGCTTTTAAATACTTTTTTTTCTTGCAGTGTTGTACTGAAAAAAAAGGATGAATACAAACATTCAAAAGTAATTGTGTTTCAGGTTAATACAGTAAATAGGTTTAGGAATTCTATATTAGGTCATTCCATCACAGAATACTAGATCTGTGGAGATATAGTTCTGTCTAGATAATTTGCCCTATAAGTCATTCTCATATTGTATTCGTGTCTTTTCTGATGCCATGGTTATCAATTGTCTGCTTCTAGCAACCTGATAACAGAATTACTTTTAGGATTTGAATCTATTTTTTATAAAGTATCAATTGCATTTGCCTTGCAACCATAAATTGTTAATTTAGAAGCAGTCTTTGATCACTGCTGTATTTTAAAAATTCAGGTGATTTTCCTCCCTCTCTCCCTCCCTCTCTTTCTGTTACACAATTACAGGATCCATAGCTTGGGAATATTATACCTCTACGAACATCTAAAATATTTCTTTTCTCCTTGTCTTGTGTCTCGTTCAAAACTTTTGTCCAAGGGCAAATTCTTCTTCTTTTTAATATGAACCAGACTGGCAAGGCCCCTGTGTACACAAAAGGATAAAGATATACTCAGATTACCCAATATGTGTTTTGCAAAAGTTGACTTTTAAAGCAAAGTTGCAACATGCCACACAATTTTGCAACACTGGGTGGAAAATGAGCACCTATGTTGAAAAGACATTTCTCCCTTGGGTGGATGCTTTGGAACTACTTCTAGGATATTATAAAAGTCCTATCCATGCATTCAGATGAATAATGGGAATTCAAAGTGGGGAAAGCATGGGTGATACATTCATTATGTCCATCTCCTACAACCATAAACGTGCCTTTTGATTTTGGTAGATTCTGCAAAAAATGCAGATTTGAATCATGTTCAGGTTAACATGCTTAGGGTTTCCAATTGCAGGATTCCAATTGGTTGAAATTGCCAGTTATGAGACAAATTGTAAATTCATCTGAGTGTTCTTAGAAATCCCCAGGCCATTGCATTAATGGTGACAATTAGTGACAATCAGAAGTAGAGCTGGCATGCGTGATTATATGGAGGGACAGAACTTGTACCTTAATAGGATCATAAGCAAAACGGAATACCATATTTCTTTTTACTGATCAGCTGTGACTGAATGCAGAATAGATTCCATCAAAAAAAGATAATAATACAAGGATTTTTAATGGCTCTATTTTTATTTTTTGAGTACTTATGCTGGAACTAGAAGTATTGAAAATGGAAGCTCCCTGAAACTGTATTCAAGGAAAGCAAGATATGATGTGATTTCCTTGTTCCTACCACATAAGGTACTATTGTACAGTACTTCCTTGTTCCTACCAGGTACGCATATGTTTCCTCTAGCTACATCTTTCATCAGAAGAAGGATAAGTTGGTCTCTGGACCATGAACATTTAGGTTTGGCTCTAAAGGTTTTATTGGCTGAAACAAAGATTAAGCTCCAGTTCCATAAACAACGGAATGTCTATGGAGATTCTGAGTCATCCAGGTCATAGTTATACCAAAGGTGCTTTTTCACAAGACAACTGGACTTCCTTGTTTTTCTTTGAAGACATTTCACTTCTCATTCAAGAAGCTTCTTCATCTTGGACTGGATAGTGGGAATTGGAAGGATTTAGACTCCTTGCAGACAGCTGGTCATTTGCATTCTTTTAGAGAGTCATTGAGGCCACCTGTGTCCTCAGGGTCATCTGAGTAGTGTAAATGTGTGTGGAGCCTTCTTGGCTGCAGGATGTTTTCTGCCCTGTGTCCCTTCACTGTTGAAGACAGGCACAGGCTGTTAGCAATGAGTCTGTGCTGTCTGCATCTCAAACTGAAGCGTCAGTGGTTCCTGTAATCTGCAATGTTTTCTGGAAATCCATTCCCCACCATCCCATCAGAGCTGAAGAAGCTTCTTGGATGAGAAGTGAAATGTCATAAAAGAAAAACAAGACAGTCCAGTTGCCTCCTGAAAAAGCACTTTTGGGATAAAGAGTAGAATCTTTCTTCAACACTGGTGATGCGACACCAGCTTCCATTTTCTTTAAAGACAATAGGCTACATTAAGACTATGTCTTTTGAAACTGTATTTGTTTGTTGAATGGCAGGGAAAGTCCTATGAATAAGACCATAGTATTATTTGGTAACATTAAACTTAAATCAGTCTCTATTCTCAGACTGTTATATTCTAATCAGCTCTTGAAAACTGCATTTGTAAAATTATGCACATTAACTTTATATATTGGTAATGTGTTAAACTGTAACATATAACACAAACTAAAGTTCTTTTAATATAATACAGTTACTGAAGTGCTATATTTTGTGTTTCCTATGAGTATAAAACTAAGCTTACTTATGCAGTAATACTAAATAAAAAGGAAATTATTTTTGTTATTATTATTTAAATTTAGGAAAAATAAGGTTATAATGGAATGGATCGAAATGGATAGAACACAGCAAATATAGGGCAATTTTTAAAGATCTGATCATTGATTTCAAGGAAATGAACTGAAATGTTGATTAACTTTACAGATTATGAGTAATTTAGTTAATAGCTTAATTGCATACTTGAGAGCATGATGTTAATGGACAAAATTCTGCATAAATTTAGGATCAATTCAGGAAAGGTGCAGTGCTTTGGATATCCTATAAAGATATATATTTCCAGAATAGAATAGAATAGAATAGAATGGAATGGAATGGAATGGAATGGAATGGAATGGAATAGAATAGAATAGAATAGAATAGAATAGAATAGAATAGAATAGAATAGAATAGAATAGAATAGAATAGAATAGAATAGAATAGAATAGAATAGAATAGAATAGAATAGAATAGCTTGGCTAAGTGTGATCATACACACAAGGAATTTATCTCCAATGCATAAGCTCATAGTGTACATATAAACAGCAAGTAATAGGTCATAGGTCATAATCATAGTTGTAATCATAGTTACAATCATTACTCATAAGTTATAAATAACAATTGATAAATCATAAGAAACCAACAAAAGATAGTAGGAAATATGAGAAGATGAAAAAAAGGTGAGAAATGAGACAGTGCCATGGGAATTAAGTGTTAAGCAGAGTGATGACACAGGAAAAAAAACTAATTGTATGTCTGGTTGTTTTGGCATGCAATGCTCTGTAGTGGTGTCCTGTGGGGAGAAGTTGAAATAGATTATGTTCAGGAGGTGAGGGTCTGTAGATATTTTCTCAGCCCTCTTTCTGGTTTGTGCAGTATACAGGTCCTCAGTGGCAGGCAGGCTGATTGTGATCATTTGTTCTGCAGGCCTAACTATCCATTAAAGTCTGTACCTGTCCTGTTTGGTTGCTGTGCCAAACCAGACAGTTATTGAGGTACAAATGACAGACTCAATAATTCCTCTGTAGAACTGTATCAGCAGATCCTTGGGCAATCTAAGCTTTCTGAGTTGACGCAAGAAGAACATTCTTTGTTGTGCCTTTTTAATGATGGTTCTAATGTCAGGTGTCCATTTCAAGTCCTTGGAGATAATAGAACCTGGAAACCTGAAGTTCTCTACTGTTGATACCGTGTTGCCTAATCTTGTAAGAAGGGGTAGAATAGGACAGCTTCTTCTAAAATCTATTATCATCTCTACAGTTTTAAGAGTGTTCAGCTCCATATTGTTATGGTTGCACCACAGGGCCAGATGATCTACCTCTTGTCTATATGCAGATTCATCATTGTCTTGAATGAGACCAATGACTTTTGTATCATCCGCAAACTTCAGTACTTTGGCAGAGGGATCCTTCGAGATGCAGTCATTGGTATAGAAAAAGCAGAGTAATGGAGAGAGCACATAGCCCTCCGGGGGGGGGGGGTTTGGTTCCTGTGCTAATGAAATGGGTGTTCGGTGTGATTTTCCCTAGCTTCACCTGCTGCTTCCTATTCAATAGAAGGCTTATGATCCATTTACAAGTGTGGTCAGGCACAGCTAACTGAATCCGTTTAGAGAGAAGGATTTCAGGAATGATGCTGTTGAATGCTGAGCTGAAATCTACAAAAAGGACCCTTACATAGAGTTCTTTGGGGATTCAGATTGTTGTAAGATGTCCTGAATCCTCAAACAACTATATAAGGGTCTTTTTGATTTTGGTTAATAAGTTCTGTATTATAGAACATAATACAGAAATATTCGAGCATGCATATGCATCAGTTGATTATCCAGAATACATAGTTGCTGATTCACGTACTAAGTGGCAGTATGTGAATTTTTTGGGGGAAAAAATCCACTGCATTAGAGAAGATGCCTGGTGATAAGAAAATTCATCCAGCTGCTTATCTAGCTCACCTATTGGCACACTATTTATCAGGAAATGAAAATGGGTATGTTAACTACAGAAAAGCAGGAGTGACAATTCTCTCTCTCTCTCTCTCTCTCTCTCTCTCTCTCTCTCTCTCTCTCTCTCTCTCTCTCTCTCTCTCTCTCTCTCTCTCTCTCTCTCTCTCTCTCTCCCTCCCTCCCTCTCCCTCTCTCTCTCTCTCTTTCTTTCTCTCAGATCTAGTCTACTCCATTTCTGCAGCCTAAAGAATTTCCACAAAAGATTTTGTGTGGCCATTGCTCCTAATGTTGTTTTATGACAGCTAATTTAGCAACCAATTATGTAACAATGCATTTTACAAACAATGCATTTTATGAATATAACTTCTCATACGCACTTTTGTCTACAGAGTACATTCTTATACACTTTAGGGATCTGGAGTGCAAAATTAAAAAAAAGAACATTTTGACAAATAACTATGCTTGGTTCATGATTGAAATTATGAAATGAGATCATCTTGTATTTTAATATGAACCCACATTCTTTCCTTCAACCCCATGTCCCTTGTGGATCTTTCAGTAATGTGGTGTGTATATTACTAAGGAAGAGAGAGAGAGAGAGAGAGAGAGAGAGAGAGAGAGAGAGAGAGAGAGAGAGAGAGAGAGAGAGAGAGAGAGAGAGAGAGAGAGAGAGAGAGAGAGAGAGAGAGAGAGAGAGAGAGAGAGAGAGAGAGAGAGAAACATTTATCTTTGAAGAGAGTCATTTTTTCTAAGATTCCAAAATATTCCAATGTAGAATTTTCCTGTTAGTGGGATTGAACTAGTTTAAGGGTGCAGTCAAAGCTTGATTTCTTTTCCCAATCAGATTCCTAACTTTTCGATATTGAGAGTAATCAACTTTACAGGATTTATTTAGAGGTTTTTCCCAAGATTAAGGAGCCTAAGATTTTGTGACCAAGTCTCAAAATGTATTATAATCACGTGTCTTACTGGAATCTACCATGCAGCTCAGACATAGACTCTGAGAAACATTAACTAATTGCACATGGCAGTAATAACAAGAACAAATAATAGCCAGGCTTAGTTGTACAATTCCAGCAGAACACCACTTGCCCTGGGCACCCTCATGTGAAGTGGCTGCTTATTGCACAAGGGATTCCAGTTGTGATAACCGTGTCCAGTATGCAGTGGACACAGTTTGTGTTCTGGTTTTGTTGTTTCTTTGGCTCAAAGAGCAGCCAAATACCCTAAAGCCTACAGCTGTAATAGTACAAATGATGCAATGGAAACTAGATCTTGTATTACAAAGCAGCAAAAATATGAATTTGTTGTCTTTTAAGCATTCATGGAATCTCTCAAACAACCACGTAGACATGCCCGACAAGGGGTCAGCTTTTTTGCTGGATTAAATAGTGCAGAAGAGATTACAAAACCAAAAAGTCTTTTCTGCTGGGGAGTGAAAAGGTACTGGTCTATCTTAAGAAGGGATTTATCAGGAGGCAAGGGAATGGTGGGTTCTGGAAGAACACGGGACAAAAGAAGGAGCAGTAAAACTTTCACTGTGTTCTTATAATTGTGACTGACAGGTACAGTAAGATGAACAAATAAAGTAGTACCCAGGAAAGCAGCTCTGTACATTGGGACATCTATTTCCTTTTCTGATTTGGGACTGATTTTAACTGCACCATTTCCCAAACCAAAATGTTTTTATAAGTGAGTAAATTCAGTTTTTAAAGAAAAGTAGTGTGATTAAGCTTTAAGAAAAATGGAATTGACTTGGGAATGGAACTCTGGCACACAAAAAAACGTCTATACTGGAATTGGAAAAACCTGCCTGTAAAAAAATAAAGTTACTTGAACCATTGCCTATAAACAGGAAATGTATATGATGCTAAAATAATGAATCACTTGCACTGTTTATCAAACTCAGGAAAGAAGTTGGCTCTTGTAAACTAAACAAACATGGCTTTATGAAACCAGCCCATGTGTTAGCTTTGCGCACTGTATGATTCATCATGTTCAGCTTGTTTAATGGAAAATACTTGGTACCAATAGGTGATATATTTCTGGATTTCAGTACAGTTAAGCAAATGGCATCTATGCTTAGTTATTTACAGTCAGTGGTGAGATTCAAATATGTGAACAACCGGTCCTCTGTGTGGATGCCTCTTCCGGAAGTCCATTCTGGGCCTGGGCAACAAAAAATTAGCTACCGGTTCTGCCAAACTGGTGTGAACTGGCTGAATCCTACCATAGTTTACAGTCCATTTTGTTAAACTTTATTAGCCTCACTCATCATTTTTTCACTATGTTAGAGCAGCTATGGTATAGAACTGGAGGAAGAATGTTGTCTTTTGACTTATCAGGAACACATTACAGTCATGGCAGAACCAAATGGAACTTTTTAACATTGTCTTAATTTCATTTCAGAGCCTTGGTGGAGCAGTGGGCTAATGCCTCCTTAAGTAACACCAGCTGCCTGCAATTAGTGCAGGTTCGAGTCCCACCAGGCTCAAGGTTGACTCAGCCTTCCATCCTTCCGAGGTAGGTAAAATGAGGACCCAGATTGTTGGGGGCAATTAAGCTGACTTTGTAATAATGCCGCTTGCGGTGTGTGTGAAAGCCCTAATAAGCAGGCATATACATAGAATGAAGGCTACTGCTAAGCTTGTAAGCCGCCCTGAGTCTTCGGAAAAGGGCGGGATATAAATGGAATTAAAATAAATAAAATAAATAAAATAAAAAATTTCTGAGAAAAGTAATTGCTTATTCATAGACCACTTTCCATTATGAAATAGCAAGACAGTTTACTACTCTTAGCATGTATATTAATAGACTTAGCCCTATGAAGTTTTTTTTTTATTGAATTGTCCCCGAAATTAAATCACACTGATGATCCAAAAGTAGTATCTGTGAAATTTTGTCAGAATTGGAACTTACCAATGAACCAAGCTGAGCTCAGATGGTGCAAATATTTGCAATGTTAATACATTTAAATATATTCAAGCATTTAAATGTCATATAAAGTGCTGCAAAGTACTTCAAGTCTATCGGTACAGACGGAGATCACAATTTATCAGATCTGCAGGCCTCACACTAAGCTACAGAACTGGGCTCCACTATATAGCCCTGGCCATCCATGAAATACCCACAATGGAGGAATGGTTGGTGAAGAGGATGGAAATATAAGAGATGGCAAATGTAACTGTTTTGATTTAAGAAAGATCAGCAATAGGGTACCTGTGATTGGAAACTGCTTATAGACTTTTTGCTGAAAAAAGAGAAACATGAATTCTTGGGTTTGAAGATTAGAAAGGGTAGCTTATGGAAAGAAGGAAATTATGATGTAACCTTGGAGAGAAGGGGGGTAAAATATAAATGAATTTGTAACGGCTGTGGAAAAGAGTGGAAGCTGCTTTTTTAAATAATCTTTTCTATGTTTTCTTTGTCTTCTTTTCTATGTTTTCTTACTTATTCACTATTGTTTCTTATTAGTTTCTTTTCTAATATTCATATTGCTTTAATCTAATTAAAACTTTCTTCAATAAAAAAAATTATATTAAACACACACCTCCTTGGGCCTCTGCAGTGATGCCTTCCCAGTTCAACCTTTTATCTGATTTTTTGCTTCAGATTAAAAGCCATGCCATTGTGAGAGGTTTTTGATGAATGGGCAAGCCCTCTGTCCCCCTAAAAGGCAGACATGGCTCTCAGAATTTCAAATTAACCCGTTGGCCATTAAGCCCAACCCCCTTTGCCTGGTGGTTATTACACTTTTTATCTGTCCTATTGCCACAGACCTTTGAAATGATTCCCCATTACTGTGACTCCATTATATTAAAGATGTATTTTAGTATATGGGCATTTATTTAATCTTGTTTTAACTTTTGTAATCTGTATTTTTATTCTTGCCCTGTTCACCGCCCTGAGTCCTTCGGGAGAAGGGCGGTATAGAAATATTATTAAATTAAAATTAAATTAAATATGCCTTCGTATCAATCTTTAGACAAAATATCCTTTGCCCTTCCCAATTCTTCCTTCTTTGGCACAACAGACCTGGGACGTTGGCATGTGACTGTACTACCTAAGTGTGGAGGTTGAGAACAAGTATCCCACAGCTTTAATAAAGTCCCCATGAGTCATCAATATACTCAATCCAAACCTATAAAATAGATATCTTAATACAGCTGACCCCAACCTTTTGGACACCACGGACCGGTTCCAGGGAGATAGGTTTTGCCGCGGACCAGAGGGGGCATGGTTTTGCCTGCTGCTTGCATGCCACGCATGGGGCTTCACTTGTTTATGTGGCCCGGTTTCTCTTACTATATATATATATATATATAATCCCATTTATATCCTGCCCTTCTCCGAAGACTCAGGGCGGCTTACAATTTAAGCACAAACCAATGTGCTTAGCAATAGCCTTCATTCTATGTATATGCCTGCTTATTAGGGCTTTCGCCCCCCCCCCCAAGCAGCATTATTACAAAGTCAGCTTAATTGCCCCCAACAATCTGGGTCCTCATTTTGCCTACCTCGGAAGGATGGAAGGCTGAGTCAACCTTGAGCCTGGTGAGATGCGAAGTCACTGTTTATTAAAAGGCATACAGAAATACAGGTAGTTCTGAATGTATGATCACAATTGGACCCCCCCAATTAGCTATCGCTATATCGCTTAGCTATCGCTAAGCAAGGCAGTTGTTAAGTGAGTTGTGCTTCATTTTACAACCTTTTTGCCACAATTTTTAAGTAAATCACTGCAGTCAAGTGAATCACGTTGTTTCCCCCCCCCATTAAATTTGCTTCTCAGAAGCCAGCCGAGAAGCCAGAGGAGGCTAATTTTAGTTTTACTAACAACTGTGTCATCCAGAAAATTAAGAGATCAAAGGACCAGGGTTCTTTGATTTTATAAGAGTTTACTTGTTAAGCACATTGTGAACATTTTTTATTATTAACATTTTTTATTATTATTATTTGGAGTAGGATATTTTCTGCATTTTGGCTCAAGCACATCTTGCCTACAGGCTGTTTGTGATTCAGTCAGGTGCTGTTGGGCCATCTTTGCCTCATCCCTGCTACTCCTGCCTGAAGACATTTATATAGGAAATTGAAATTGAAAAAAAAATGCAATTTTGTTGAGGCTTTGTAGAGTTAATGGGTTCTGAAGACCCATCAATGCTGCTGTGCACTTTCCCTTCTAACAAAAGAATAAAGGGGCTATAGTCATTTGATGCTTTCCCCATGGCAACCGAATCTTTGGTCAGATTGGACGTTGAATCCCAAATCTGCTGAAATTGAATCCTGTTGCTTTAAAATCTTGAATCTCCATTTTGAATAGAATGTTCTTTGGAAAGCCTCTGAATCCAGGGTTTCTTTATGCAAATACTGTAAATATATGTACAAATAAAACTGATCGACTTAATAGCGTACTGTATTATTCACCATTTTAAATTCACCTTGTTCATAAAGTGAGGGCGGAGCAAATAAAAGCAGAAGGAATATAGAGCATGGGCTGAAATCTGATTCAAGATTTGAAGGTGGGGGGAAAAAATGAAAAATCTCCTTACATTGTTTATCTATTTTTTTCCCTGTCTTAAAAAAACTCCATTTGACCTCTCCCCCTTTAATTCCCTTGCTTATGGCAGCATGAAGTATTTTATTTTCTGGTAGAATGAACACACAACAATGTAAATGCAGTGTTCTGTGCCTAAATAATAATTCACTGAGGAAGTGGACATATAAGTAATAACGGATTTTTTTAGGATTAAAAAAAGATAGAAAAAACGGGGGGGGGGACTTTAAGGCAAGGTGATTTTCAACATTATTGTGAATTTTTTTACAGCTTACAAAATAAACCTCTCCCCACCCCACCCCACCCAAAAAAAAAAAACAAAAAAAAGAAAGAAACCCTGCCTCTTTTCCAGGGGAAAAAAACATTCTGTGATTACCAAAGTATGGCATTTATCTATTTATCCATATCAGAAACTTTGAAACTGGAAAGACCACAGCAGGAGATATTTTGGGAGTTCAGCAGGGATTCAAAGAATTTGGAAAACCTCCACCTCTCTCTTACATGCAGGAAAGAGTGCAAAGAACTGAATTACCCCTTGAGCTACTTTAAACAAGGGACGCGGTGGCTCAGTGGGTTAGGACACTGAGCTTGTCGATCAGAAGGTCGGCAGTTTGGCGGGTCGAATCCCGAGTGCCGCGTAACAGAGTGAGCGCCTGTTACTCGTCCCAGCTTCTGCCAACCTAGCAGTTTAAAAGCACATAAAAATGCAAGTAGAAAAATAGGGACCACTACGGTGGGAAGGTAACAGCGTTCCGTGCGCCTTTGGTGTCTAGTCATGCCGGCCACATGACCACGGAGACGTCCTCGGACAAGCGCTGGCTCTTCGGCTTTGAAACGGAGATGAGCACCGGCCCCTAGAGTCGGAAACGACTAGCACGCATGTGCGGAGGAACCTTTACCTTTACCTTTACTACTTTAAACATGCTTCTTTTTCATTTTGAACAATGAGAGAAAACAAAAGGAAGAACAGCAAATTCTATTCCTTCCTCACTTCTGTTTTGTCAGTCTGTCTATAACTAACAGGGCTTTGGGTTCATCAGAGGACATTAATACTAACACACAAGTCCACTGTTGTGATCTGAATATTTTGATTTTTTTGGTGTACTTATGTTGAAGCCTCTTTTCAGGTTTTTTAAAAATACATTTTAAAATTGCAGAATTACTTTGATGGGTCATTCTTTTAACCGAAAACCATTCTTTTAACCTAGGCTAGAAACCAGGAGACCATGAGTTCTAGTCTTACCTTAGCCAGAAAGTGACTCCGGGCCAGTCACTTTCTCTCAGCCGTAGGAAGCAGGCAAAGGGCAAAACAATCTTGCCAAAAAAGTTGCAGGGTCTAGTCCAGGCCAGTCTCTAGGAGTCAATATTGACTTGAAGAAAGAATCTCTTTCTCTCTTTATGTACCGGTAAAAGTAAAGTTTCCCTTCAGTCAGGCATAATGTTGGGTGACTTTGTGGATATTTGTTAATAGTTTCTTTGTGACAGTTTAGAAGTATTTGTTATTATCTCCTTGGACTCTCCCCCCCCCCCCCGCTTTCTAATCTAGTTTGCAGCCTTGGAATTTCCTGATAGTCTCCATCCAAGAACAAACGAGGTTACTAAGCAACTGTATTTTGATTTTAACCAATCTGGGCTAGGTGCTACCACCATCCCTGGAATCAGTTTTATATGTTACTTTGCTGATTGCATCCTTCTGCCTATGTGCTGGGGATAATATTAGAGAATGACATTTTACTTCCAGTGTGTAAGATGCTCTGAGTTGCAACCTGCTAAACAATGACAAGCACAATCCACAAACCATTTATGCAGTGAGTCATTGACTGTAAGTTACTTTCAGGAAAGCCTTAACAGAAAAAGTATGCTTTTATTCTGACGGCCATCATATTTCCTTCGCTGTGGTTGTTAGACTTTCCATTGTGATGTGCTTTATTCAGATCATTAAACTGGAGGGAGGAAAATCCCACTTTTGTTTCTGGCTATTTAAAAGGACTATGCAGTTGCTTGAAAAGGTAAATTTGCTGCCCAATGTTTTTTCCCCCCTTGATGCTGTGCTACATAGCTGCCCTTTGCCTGCCACATTCTTCTCAGTGATACCTTATATTTAAATTTTTAGCTTACATGGATGCAGTGATGTGAAAATAAAGCATCGTCCCTTCATACAAAAATAAACAACCTTTCAACCAGCGCATACATATCCCTTGGGAGAGTAAAAATGTTTTTGGTTTGGCAGAAAATTGCAAATATCCACTGGTCTGCCCTCCCATCTGCTCAGTCATCTCTCTTGAACTGTAAAAGTGCAATATGTGGGAGCTGCAAAATCTTTATGCAAAGATGTATATTTAATTCAACTGAGATTTGCTGTCACAGCAACCTTCCAAGCAATGATGCAAACCATAAAAAAAAACAAAAACCCAAGGACAGTTGCTCTGCTCTCTGGGTAGACACAATTGCAAATGGCTCTGTTTGATTGCTTAGAAAT
Organism: Vipera berus; assembly: GCF_964194415.1. Taxonomy (NCBI): domain Eukaryota; kingdom Metazoa; phylum Chordata; class Lepidosauria; order Squamata; family Viperidae; genus Vipera; species Vipera berus. The sequence goes on along the minus strand of NC_138202.1, from coordinate 216,945,842 downwards.
TGATACAAATATAACACTGAAACAAATTTATCAGTAATAGAAAAATTCTAAAGAATTGCTCTAAGGCAAATATTTTGAGACTGTTATCCCAAGGATTCTGGCATTTCTTAAAATATTTTTTGGGGGGATATGTCAATGAGAAGAGGCAAATAAAGTTCCCTAAAAGTTATTTCATCTGTTGTTATTGATTTTTTCATCTATTCTACACAAAGTACCATAACTGTATTATGGATCTGAAATGGGATAGCTCTCAACGTCCAACAAATCTAGCTAATGCTCTGCATGAATAGAACATGTAATCTGGAACATACCTCTAAAATCCAAAAGTCATGATTTGGCAGGAACATTGAGAATATATTTGACAAAAATATTGGTTTTCAACCAATCTGAGTTTGCAAACCAAGAGAGTGATTTTTTTCTCTGTCCAATTCCATTCTCTTGTGGCATAAATTTCCTTTCTGTTTCACTTCCCTAGTGTTAACTGTTTTTCGTACCATTGAGAAATATTATAATCTCCTAACCAGATTTGCAGACCCATATAAGCACATTTACAAGCCCTGGTAGAGATGGGAACCCTGATTAGCCAAGAGCATCAAGGGTGGCTGCAAGAACAGAATAGCATAGCTGGCAAAAAAACAACACATTGATCTATTGATCCAAACCAAATAATAATGATGCTGCTCTGAGATTTTGGAATTCACACATGTAACACCCCAGAATTAACAATTGTCAATAAGAAAAACAAGAATGTCTGGATAGTGATTGTGGCAGTACCTGAAGACAGCAGAATAGAAGAGGAAAAAACTGGAGAGACTCACCAAACACAAAGATCTGCAAACAGAAACAGAACGACTTGGGCAAAAGAAAGCAAAGATAATACAAATAGTAATAGGCACCTTTGGTGCAATCCTCAAACATCTGGAACATGATCAGCATTGACAACATCACCATCATTCAATTGAAAAAGGTAGCTTTACTCAGAACAAGTTACATCCTGCAGTGGTACCATTAAACAGCAATATCTGCTATCCCAGGTCCTTGGGAAGGACTTGATAAGTAGATAAAAATGGCAAATCCATTCTCAACATCTGGCTGACTGTGCAAACAACCACAATACACAAATGCCATAATGGTAATAAAAGGTGTTAACAATTTAGTGCTAACTCAGATAATTCATAACTGTGGTCGGATAAGCTTGGTTGATGGGATGTAAAGTGTTAATTTTTTAAAGCAGTAGTATTGCCAGGTTCCTTGACTTTCATTTATTTCCTAAAGTTCATTTATCACTATGGTTATACTCGCAGTATAACATTAGTCAACTAAATGCAAAAGTTGCTGTCTATCTTGTAGTATTCCACTTGATATAATTCAGTCTGTGATATTATACAGAAAGAACAGATTGCTTAATATATTTTCTGCAGCTGGGGAAATACATCAGAAGACTTACTCACATTTGAAAAAGTGCTCTAGTGAGTGCTCATCCCTCTTTTGCAATATGGAATCAGGGTGCTGGGAAAATGGCAACTTCCCATAGGGTCCATTGTTTTCATCTGCCAAAAATGTTCAAGATCACCTTATTCAGCCCTACAATAGAAGAATGACAAAAAGACTCCTGTGAGAAATTAGTTTAAGGCTGGATTGCCAAATAGAAATAGTCGAAGTGCTTAAGTTAATTTGCACTTTAATTATATACATCCAAGAAGGTTTCTACGTTAACCTGCACATGGGGAAAGGTGGGCAAAATTATTCTCAATCAAATTTGCAAAAGCCATACTTTCCCTCATGTTCAGACCTGTAAATCGACAAGTTTCTATACAGCTGCATAATAGACTTAATGCCATACAGTGGATCCCCACCTTCTCCAAGTGTCCATGTACTTGTCAGAATTGCAACATAATAGTAAATTCCACACCAAAGTGATATGTTTAGTAATACCACCTGCCTTCATTTACAGCTACGTCAATAGTTATTTTGCAATGTCTGCATTGCCAAACACAAGGTCAGGTTTTCAATGAACCTAAGACTCAACACATACTTAATACCATTGACACAACTTCCTGACAGTAATTTAGGTGAGCACAGAAATAAAAAACAAAAAACAAAATATCCTCCTCCCTTAACTCTCAGTACTCTTGGTGAAGATTTTTCTACATAGACATTTAGTATACACGCATCCTTTTATGGAGTGAGCAATGTTCTTCCAATAATGAATGCATTACTATTGCCCATAGCATTAGTGACTATGTCAGCAATCCAATAACAGGAAGTGTCATCTTTGTAATAAAATAAAAGGATAGTGATCCTACTGACATTGGCTGGTTGTATTAGCATTTTTATAGGCAGAGAATTGTAAATCTTCATTCAGCATTCCAACTGCTCTCTGAGGCAAGTTACTATATCTATTTTTGCAGAAGTGTCCAGAGGGATGAGAAATAGTAGATTTCCTAAGATAACGAATAAAATGAAGAAGTAAGTTAGCTTAGATCTAATTAAATGTGCAATTTGATGAGACTGTTGGAGTTGAATCAGTGCGGTCTTGAATTAATAAATTGAATCATTGAATTATTGGATCTGAAGATTCACTTGGATAATGTATGTGTGTGAACTTTAAAAAGTCCACTGAATCTTCAAATCAATTAGAATCACTTCACAAAATGACGTGATCCGTTTCAGTGTATCAATTTAATCATTTTATCTGTTGTATCAATTTAATCTGGAAATTTGATTTCAAGCTTTGAAATGAAGCATTGTAAAGGCCTAATGAATAAAACATCATACATACAGCTGCAGTAGCAGGATTACAATCTCAGAAATACGGTCTCTATACAAACTATATAATATTGGCAAGATGAAGTTGTTTCAATGACCTTAGAATGACTCTTCAATGTTTTGTTTCCTCTGCTGCATAAATAATAAGAACAACAAGAAGTAACTGAAGATTCCAGTGGCTCTCATGCTAGCCTTAACTTTGTAGCTGATTTTGTTTTCCTATTGGTCCTCTGGTTTAGCCAATTGAAAAAAAATCTATCTGTGCCCTTGTTCATATCCATAACTAGATGCATGATGCAAAATTCTATTATTGTTCAAATTCTTAATCAATTTAAGAATTTGGGAGAAAATACAGCATATGTTTTATCATCACACACAAGCACAGACAGAAAGGCAGATACACACAGAGACACACGCACACGCACTTTCACAAGCACATTTTTCTTTACCTCAATGGAATGTACTCCACAAAAGTGGAATTGTGCAATTGTCTCCACAAAAGTTCATTGGAATCCTAGCAGATGGCATGGGACCTTTTCCTGATTACTCAGGAACAGAATCCATCTGTTAAAGTGAACTGCCTATCAAAGGAGCATGTATTTTTTTTTATGGTCTGCCAATTCTTATACACCTTTCATCTTTTTTTTAAAGCCTCCACCAAATGGTTGCATAAGTGACATTTCCAATGTTAAAAAACTCAGAGGGGAGGAAAATAAAATTCATTACATGAAAGAGAAATCTGGAAGCTAGATTTATTTTTGTCTTCTCCTTTTGAAACATTTTTCAGCAGGCCTGTGGGGGGAAGAAGGGGGGGCATTAAAAATAGTTTCATTGGGTTTCCCAATGGAAGTTCCTTTCTCTGATGTGATTACTGCATACTAATAGTTGTCTCTTACCCACTTCAGTTTAGTAGAGGATGATTCTGCTGGATTATGTACAATCTCCAGAAAATATCTATATCTATATCTATATCTATATATCTATATCTATATCTATATATCTATATCTATATCTATATCTATATCTATATCTATATCTATATCTATATCTATATCTATATCTATATATCTATATATCTATATATCTATATATCTATATATCTATATCTATATCTATATCTATATCTATATCTATATCTATATCTATATCTATATATCTATATATCTATATATCTATATCTATCTATCTATCTATCTATCTATCTATCTATCTATCTATCTATCTATCTATCTATCTATCTATCTATCTATCTATTTGGTCATTCGGGTTTTTTCCCATGTAGAATTTTCCCACAATTCTACGTGGGGGAAAAAAAATAACCCAAATGACCAAAGATCTATATACAAACACCCGCGAAAACCTCAGAAAACATATATATATATATATATATATATATATATATATATATATATATATATATATATATATATATATATATATGTATGTATGTATGTATGTATGTATGTATGTATGTATGTATGTATATATGTATGTATGTATGTATATATATATATATATATATGTTGGGGTTGTGTGTGGTGCTGGCTTTGTTGCTGTAAGTGGGTTGGTTGGCTGTGTTGTTACATCCTGTCATTACAACACTCAAGTCGTTACAACACTCAAGTCATTACAACACAAAAGACTAATAGGCACACAACCATCACCTCAGCCACACAGGATGTTACAAAACAACTGACTCAGCTGCAAACAATAACTCCATCATCCAATCAGGATGTAACAACACAGCCAACCAACCCGCTTACAGCAACAAAGCCAGCACCGCACACAACCCCACCAATATTTATAGAGACGGCAGCTCCGATCATGCTTTGCTCGCACAAGCACGAAGCTGAAGACACCAGCCTGAAGATGATGAGTGGGACCTTGTCGAAATGTCACCAAGACACTCTCAATCTTACATGGGAAAAGACCTGAATATGCCAAGACCTACATACCTGTACAAATTATCTTGTTAGACCAACTCTATAGTTATATAGTAACTCCAGAAAATTTCACCAAAGCTTATCCAAAAAAGACATGGTGGAATATTGAAGCCATTCAGTCTATCTGTTTTAATTGTCTACTTCCACATTTCAGCCTATCCTTGCAATGAAATGCAAACATGATTCATCACTAGCATCAATGAATGAAAGTGAATATACGTGTCCCAGGATACTGTTGCATGATCCAATTTGGGTCGGTCACCGGGACCAGCGGTTCTGTCTTCCAAGCTTTTGGACTTGTGCTGGAGCCCATCTTCAGGGAATGTTTCTCTAGCATCAACCCTTGAGCTGGCAGAACACTCTGCTGAAGGCATAAAATGTGCTTCCCCACTGCTCATCACACATTATCTAGCAAAGCAACAGAATTAGCAAATGGGACTAATTATGCACCTATTATGGGCAAAATTAAAGAGGAAGGCTTAATTCCTTGTCCCAACTTCCATCTACTAGTCTCCCTAATGTGGGTGGGTGGTGGATCCTTAAAACATGAGTTCAGCTACCTGTCAAGGAGCAAGTTTTACACATTGCAGATGCAGCTCCTGGTCAGAGCAACTCCTTCTCTGTCCTTATGATTTGTCACCTCGGCTATTTCTGAATGTGCATCCAGCCTGTTTTTGAAAGAATGCTAAACCCTTGATTAAAAATAGCATGGTTAAGAGATAACAGGCACAGCGGAGGAGCACAGGATGAAGCAAGTAATAATGATAATCAGCAACCTTTATCCTTGATTGGTGATACCAGCTGGCGTTAAGTAACAAAGGAGCCCAGTTCTGACCTTCTGGTCAACAGCATCAGAGTTGGAATGAAGTAGATGGAATGTCACTACTGCAATGCCAAAATGTTAAAAAAAATATGTCAAACATATAGCTGTATAAAATCTCTTGTGAACTGGAGCAGTCGAAAACCGGCAATGTATCCAGTCAGTGGTGACAGAACTAGCCACCCAATGCTGACATAGCCCTGCTTTTCCCCAGGTGAAATCAACATGCTGAACAAAGCAAGACCAACTTTTTTTTTTACAAGACCTGTACTGTCTATAAAAGGACCCTATGGAAAACCTATGAGGTGGCTGGATGGAGTCACTGAAGCAGTAGACGGGAGCTTAAAGGGACTCCAGAAGATGGTAGAGGACAGGAAGGCCTGGAGGAACATTGTCCATGGGGTCGCGAGGGGTCGGACACGACTTCACAACTAACGACAACAACAATGAAAAACCTAACATAGAAAGGGCCAGTCAGAGATAGGTCTGCCAATATAAGTTGGATGCCCAACCTCTCCAGTAGCCCAAATCATAGTAGCCATGAAAGGCAGTGACCCAGGGAGGAAGGGGGGGGCTCCTGATCTAATGTAGCCAATAGAAGCTAGGCTGATCCCAACTCCTGACTGCAGGAAAAATCAAAAGGCCAGTGGATTTGCCACATCATATCCATATCCACAATTGGGAGAAGAGGGGAACCTACCGTGCAAGTAAATAAAAATGTTAGTTACTTACTAAAAGTAATTAGGAGGATATGAGCCATCAGCTTTTATGAAAGCTGTTTTTGGGTTCATAAAAAATTAATAAGGTGGGGGTTATACTGACATGATGTTGGTAATTAGAAATAATAATTGTCTAAGCAATCATATTATAAATTATTTTTTATTGAAAAATAGATCATAAAAATATAAAGCAGTCGCTCTTCTTCATAACCAAGTCAAAGTACTGCTTCTTAAACCAGCAGAAAGCTATTCTGGCATAAAATTACTGCCACCTCTGTTGTCTCAATTCTGCCACAACTGCAATGTTGGCAAATGGTATTATTTTTACTTATAGTGTATAGGGCACATTAAGAATAGGGATAGGTGGATTTCTTTGGCTCCCATCTCCTCTTTTTTTCCTGTTAAATATTACCCTTGGTGAAAAAACATTCACCAATAATTCTTCTTAACACAGGGAATGTGAAAGAAGGAAAATTTGACAGATGACTAGCCGTATAGGTTTGCTCATCTGTCAAACTCACCCTAGTTTGGCATATTTTCTATCAATGTATTCAAAGGGAGCAAAATTATATAGCTAGCTACCTGTCTGTCTATGGGCCAGGGGGATACCTAAGGTACAGATTTTAGGCAAAGAAACAGGCTGAATAACTAGGCCAGTAACTCTGTCTCTGTTTTAGACAGGGATGAAAATGCTAGTCTGGGCCACTTTAATCATCAATGAAGAGGCCTTTCTCCAACAGTGAAATTAATTAGAACTTTGAACATACATACATATATATATACATACATATATACATACATATACATATACATTTACATACATACATACATACATACATACATACATACATACATACATACATATATATATATATATATATATATATATATACAGGCTTGCTTGCTTATTGGATAAACAGAACATTAACAAAACATATTTTAAAAGAATAGACTGAGGAAAAACCAGCACGAAAAGTAACATTTGAAAACACGATTTTTTGGTATTTATAAATACCTCTTCAAGAGAAATTCAAAGAAATTCAAAGCACTCCCACTTCTATAAAAAGTATATAACTAAGTCAGTGTTAAGAATGATGTGTTAATTGAATTAAATGGATATCAAATTTATTCTAGGATTTTTAAATAATTCAACAGTTCACATAAAACTGGTGTAATAAAATTGCATGATCTTTTGAGAGTACCTAATCTAGTCAATTTTATAAGCCTGTGGTCAGTTTCACAAAGCTCATGGAAGTTCCTGAGCTTAGTTTTTAGTGCTGAAACAAGCTTGTATCCTCCCCTGGCAAGATCTCACAAGTAGTTAGTAGCTCATAGAAATAATGACTGCCCCCAAATGTGTAATCCACAATTAAAAAGGAAATAGAATTTTCAGGGAAAATAATATTCCTAATCATGGCACAAAATCTGTATCTTGGGAAACTTTTTCCCAAGAGGCCAAGGAGGTTGTGTTCATCTCGTTCCAGTCCAAAAGTGAGAAAGGTTTAAGCTATCCCTTGGTTTGTTGGTATTAAAGTATTAGTATTCCTCCTTCTGAAGAAGAGATAGGTAAGGATGTTTTCATGGTTCCGATAGATGAAACTAATGAAAAGAACTTCAAGGCAAAGATTTCTTCCTTAAAGAATATTTTATTCAGGAAACAAAGTATCGGCACTTACATAGTTGAACCCAAGACTGAAATTCCACTTACATAGTTGAACCCAAGACTGAAATTCCCTCCCCCCAGATAGAAAGTGTTGTTGTTGTTGTTAGCTGTGAAGTTGTGTCCGACCCATCGCAACCCCATGGAGAACGTTCCTCCAGGCCTTCCTGTCCTCTACCATCTTCTGGAGTCCATTTAGGCTCACGCCTACTGCTTCAGTGACTCCATCCAGCCACCTCATTCTCTGTTGTCCCCTTCTTCTATTGCCCTCAACCTTTCCCAGCATTAGGCTCTTCTCCAGTGAGTCCTTCCTTCTCATTAGGTGGCCAAAGTATTTGAGTTTCAACTTCAGGATCTGGCCTTCTAAAGAGCAGTCAGGGTTGATCTCCTCTAGGACTGACCGGTTTGATCACCTTGCAGTCCCAGGGACTCACAGGAGTCTTCTCCAGCACCATAGTTCAAAGGCCTCAATTCTTTGGCACTCAGCCTTTCTTATGGTCCAAGTTTCACTGCCTTACATTGCAACTGGGAATACCATAGCCTTGACTATACACACTTTTGTTGACAGGGTGATGTCTCTGCTTTTTAGTGTGCTGAGATAGAAAGTAACAAGTTGCAATTCCCACCCCAAAGAAACAGTCAGAAATCACATTCTCCAGTTAACGCAAAATGCAGGCTTTTCTTCTCAACTCCTCATGCTGCCAATACTTTATTTATTAAGCAATGTCCTTGAGTTCCCACACAGCTGCCATTGTTATGGCTAACTAACTCTCAAGCATTTACCCCTTCCCACCTTCTACATCTAAACTTCCAAACAGTAAAAAGGCACTCTAAAAGCAAAAGTAACATGGCTGCTGATTCTCAGTTGTCATTGTGTTGACGTCCATTGTCACAGCGTTGACAGATGTACTGTGTTCTGGCTATCCCACTGTACAATTGTTTTTATATTAGTGATATAGTCTTGGCTCTTGCAAAATCTCCGTCCTCCAGCCATCACCAATCTGCCTAATCTGACTATACGCTTTGCAAATGCTGATGCTATCTTTTTTTGTATTCCAATTTTGGCCTGTAGGGAAAAAGTAGAAATTAATTATTCTATAACAAAGGTCCTGGTTTTACCAAATAAGCATTTAAACATTTTTCATAATTGAAAAATGAATGATAGATAAATTTGAGCAAGTTAAAGACATTAAATGGCAATATATTCACTTTCAGGTTTTATCTCTTAGACCCACCTAATTAGTGCATTCTTCAAAAAAGCTCAAAAAAGATCCAGTGTGATCATCAAATTTGTAAACCATAAAGGTAACAATTAGATGCACACAGTAATTAAACTTAATTAAAACTAATATTATAAGTTTTTAGCCATATGCACTCAACTCTGCAAACATAAGGACACATCTATCTTACTTAGTTGACAGCTGTTTTCCATGATTCTTGATCAACTGCAAATTCACTTTTCTGGCTGGATCTTGGCTGTGTTATCCATTGAGGCCAGCTTGGGACTTTTCTGACCTATATTCTTGATAAAACAAACACTTTGAGCAAAGCAAAACCTAGTGAAATATCTTCTTTTTTAAAGAACAACACAGATTCTACTTTGGTTTATTGCAGGCTCTTGATCCTATTTTTATGGGTCCCAGTGTTGTGATTCAGGGTCAGCCTATGGGTTCGGCAGTTGGGTCGGACGACTCAGAGGAGGAGGAGGGGGGTGTTGAAGACCTTGCTGAGGGGGTTGAAGATCTAGCTGATGAGAGCCCTCAGCCAGGCCCCTCCCACTTGGTCACCACGGAGACCCAGCTGTGTGAGCCTGACAGCGTGGATGAAGATGACCCACAGCTGGCCCTGTTCAAGGATGCCCGACGCAGGAGGCAGTCAATTAGGAGTAAACAGAGGAAGGCAATGGGGCTTCTCAGAAGGAGGCAGAGAGAAGCCACGCCCTGAACTCTATATAAGGGGAATGTGTGGGGAGGGCTGGTTTGCTGAAGGCAACCGCTTGGATAGTTCATGTTTCTTAAAGCTCCTGTTTCTTGGTTTGTCTTGTTCCATTTGTTTTTGTGGTAATAAATTTGGCAGGCGTAATTCCAGCCTCTTGCCTTCTTGTAAAAGGGGTTGTCCCTGCCTTTTCTGCAGGGCCGGTAGCAGGCTGGTACAGAACACCCAGCTAAATATAGTGGCAGAGCTCAACAAGAGAGTCTTGGGTGAATTCCAAACTGCAGCTTAAAAACTTCTCTTCCGTAGAGCTATCAGCTATTTCCTAAGCCAACTTTAGAAATTTCAGTCAGGATTTCAGCGGGTTGGTGATAGCACAGATTGGTTATTCTCCTTCTCTTGCTCTTCCCCTCTATTGAGGGAAGACAAGCCTTGGTGGCTGGTTCTCATGTGAACCAATCCTGTCTTTTCCTTAGGGTTTGTTCCCTTTTCACTAATCCCTTTGTTTCCCCAAATATATGCACACATGGATGCCTTCCCACACTCCTTCACATATGATCTCCGTTGACTCTAACACAGTGGTTTTCTTTTCTTTTTTCCCCCTTATGGAACCAATGTGGCATTGTAATCAAAGTGCAAAGGAACAGCTTGTTCTCTGGTTCCTATGATTTTCTTTAGGTTGATGGAGACTTTTCGGTAAGGAAATATTGATAAATAAAGCTTCAGAGAAGCAAAACAGCAGCATCCTTCTGTTGCAGGTTAAAAAGGCTTTAAAAAAAATAAAGAGATTGGAAGAAAAGCTGTGCAGCATTGTGGGCAGATGGTGGTTCCATTGATTGCAATCAACAATTACAGATCAGTGACTGCAATACCAATTTTATTGAAATACCCAAGAAAGCTGCTACAGTTTTAGTTGTACCAATAGATGTCTGATGGTGGGTTTGCTATGTCAGGTACTCTGTTTTGCTGTTAAGTGCCTTGAACATTTTGTCTGCTCTGGCTCTGGTTCATAGCACAGGAAAGCACTATGACAATCCCCACTATTTTCTCTTGGGCTTGATTGACATATGCCATGTCTGGTCTGTGATGTATATATTGGTAACAAAGTTCAACTGCTTGCAGGCTTTTTGTCTTTCAAATTATTTAGCAATTTCTGCTAATTTCTTTGATGATGTTTGGCTTATGGTCATTCTGCTAGCAAACCAACAAATAAAACTTGCTTGGGTTTGTCACTGATTAACTTGGAGGGAAATTAGGTGACTGATGTGATTAGGAACCAACGCAAAAGCAACCGGGTAGGGGATGCCTGATTTCATGGTGGGATGTTTTCATGCCAACTGAGGGATAGGTGGGCAAGGCTTTAACTCAGCAACAGGGAAAGAATCACTGGTGGATGTAGAGCTCGTGTAATTTGTCCTGTCTCATTGGATGGTTGTAAAGCCTATTATTATGAGGGATTACCATTCTATTTTTTAGCTGCTTTCTCCACATTTCGCAATTTGTAAGGTAAAGGTAAAGGTTCCCTCGCACATGCGTGCTAGTTGTTTCCAACTCTAGGGGCCAGTGCTCATCTCCGTTTCAAAGCCGAAGAGCCAGCGTTTGTCCAAGGACGTCTCTGTGGTCATGTGGCCAGCATGACTAGACGCCAAAGGCACACGGAACGCTGTTACCTTCCCACCGTAGTGGTCCCTATTTTTCTACTTGCATTTTTACGTGCTTTCGAACTGCTAGGTTGGCAGAAGCTGGGATGAGTAACAGGCACTCACTCTGTTACATGGCACTCGGGATTCGACCCGCCAAACTGCTGACCTTCTGATCGACAAGCTCAGCGTCCTAACCCACCGAGCTACCGTGTCCCAATTTGTAAAGTTTCCTTTAATTTTTCTCCTAGGTTAAAAACAATCTATATACAGACTGTTGCTGCTTTTTCTTCCTTTACGTGTTTCTACATGTTTGCCAATGTGTTTTTGTTTTGTTTTGCTTTGAATGTCTTTGACTTAGGGTCGAGTCCTGGCAATTCCCTGGATTAGTCCCTGCGGGCTTCTTGGCAAGATTTCAGAAGTGGTTTATCATTGCCTTCTTCCTAGAGCTGAGGGACAGTGACTGGCCCAAGGTCACCCAGCTGGCTTTGTGCCTAAGGTGGGACTAGAACTCATGGTCTCCTGGTTTCTTAGCCTTATGTCTTAACCACTACACAAGTGTTTCTCAATCTGAGTGGGTTTAGGGCTGGCTGGGGAATTCTGGGAGACAAAACCCACCCATCTTAAACTCGCCCAGATTGAGAAACTGCACTACACCAACTTGGCTTTCCAAACTTACGTTGTTCCTTCTTGGGTGCCGTGATCAGACTTGTGCACTATAAATAGTGATAAATGCATCTTTCCTGACTCTATAACACATTTTTTCTAGGTTATCCTAAAATAAGTTTGCAAGTCTCAGCCTGGAGATTATGTCATTTTAAAAAAGCTTCAAGGGAGGGCAAGTTTGTGAAAACTATTCAGTATGCACATACTGCATTTTCACACAAAAACCTTGCTAATAGTAATTAGTTTCTTCAGCTCTATCAATATGAATGAATTTCTTCTGTATTTGCACAGGCTGGTTTATCTTGCTTCATTTCCTGGAAAGCTGTGGTAATCAGTGTTTAATTATTGAAATATGATGAGGAGACTTACTCAGATTTATAGTACCATTTGATGTTCCAAAGTTTCATAGGTAGAAGATGTTAAAAAATACTTCAGATATACAGTATAATTTGTGTAGGCTTTTGTGTAGAGAAGGAATGGGAGAGGAATGCACACATATTTTGCCTTGTGTTTTTTTTAACAAAAACCCAAAACCAGCCAGAGGTGAAAGCAACTTTTTTACTTCCTCAGTTGCTTCTCAGTGCACATTATAGTTCCTTGAAGTTGTTCTTCAAGTTCTTTACATAATATAATATAACACAGAATTTAGGTGTAAATTAGGTGTTAGGATTGTTACAAGATAAAATATATTCATCTCTGAGAGCAGTATTTTAAAAGGCCTGTTAAATGCAATAGATATATATTAAGAAGGATCGTTCAATCGTATAAAAAATTTGCATGAGTCTGATCTGTGGTCACTTTAGAAGGAAATTATATGAAGCCATGAAAATGTATAATTATGTTTGAAATGAAATGAACAATTGTTTAATATATTGTTGATTTTTTAAAATAAAGTTCTTATTTAAAGTAAATATCATTCCATCCTCTTGAAAAGAATATTGTAACGTAAAAATAAAAATATAACTATCATCTATGATCTTGCCATAGATAAACAGAAACCACTTTAAGGTTTTCTTAGCTGCCAGGAGCACAAGAGGCTTGCCAACCAATTTTCAATAAGGTGTATCCTCTAGATAAGTTGAATCACTGGTTTAATTTGAAGGAAGCATAGCCATGGGAAGTGGGAATCACGGGAGCTGTAGTCTAATATATTTGACAGATAACAAGTTGGGAAGCACCACTCCAAAACAATCCTGTACAGGCAACCAATTTTCTAAGTTGTGTGAGTTTGTTTGATCATCTGCGGTAAAGATAAAAGTAACATAGCAGGGTTTTTTTCTGCCATACATTCTCATATGCGGATAAAACCTGAGGGCCTACACAAATAGGATTTTTTTTTTCATATTTACTCTTCAAAACTTTGCACTCACTATTCCCCCATATTCACCCTTATTTATTCAAAGATATTTACCCATGTAGTAATATTGCTATAATCCTTGTCATCTTCTCATCTTTCTCACCTCTCATTTCTCCTGCTATCTCCTGCTATTAGTATCTTGTGATTTATCAATTGTTGTCTGTAATTTATCTTCTATGACTTATCACTTTGTGGTTTGTATGTATAGTGAGAGCTTATACACTGGAGACAAATTCCTTGTTACACTTGGCCAATAAGTTCTATTCTAAATTCTATTCTATTTATTTGCTGTTTAAATATCTTCCTCTCACTTGCTCTCCTAGTATGTACTTCGCAAATATCCCCAAAATATTTGTTTTCATGACCTCACACATCTGTCTATTCCTAGATTACCAGATAGCACCCCTGCTTTAGGGAAACTTTAATTGATTATATATGATTCTTTAGTTATGTTGTTTTTTAATCTGTCCATTTTCTTAATTACCTTGTAGGTAGGTAATTAATTACCTATCAGATTTCAGAGATACAATGTTACAGAATATAATATATAACTCAAATCCACTTGCATTTGCACTGTCCCCTTACGACTATTAAACTGTTTGTTGCCCAGAGTGCATTCATCTGTCTTTCCATTTTTGGGTTTTGAGCCAAGAACTTTACTCACATCTACAGCAGAAAACAGAATATAAAATAATAAACACAGATATACCCGGCATACATCAGATTTGTAAACTTCAGCCAGGCAACAGAACAATGTGGTTGTAATTTTATTCCCCCCCCCCACAATGGTAGTTAGTTACCTTTAGACTTTATTGTGGGGAACTTCTTTTAAGATGTTGTGAATAACTTCATTTCAAATTATGGTAGGTCAGACTGACTGCTTTTGACATTTGTTTTGAATGTTCTGTTAAATTCTTCATTGAATTCTGCAGCAAGCCCCCATCTCGATGATACGATATTTTTTTTTAAATCAAAATATTTTATTTCATGTTTCAGTATAATCTACCTTAAACAAAATAGTTGTTTGGAAAAATAGCCAAATATCTGTTGTTGTTTTTTTAAAGAGTTAGACCGCAATAGCCTATCTGGAATGGTAAACAGATGTCTTTGTTATAAATGAGCTGAATATTATCACTTGCAAAGATGAAGGCTCACATTAAAAGCAAAACAGAAAAATGAAAAATAAATTTAAAGCCCTTGTTTGCCTCATTCAGAGGAAATAGGTAGTTAACTGGAGGTCAACCTTCTATTATAATTGTCTTAGTAAAAAGGAAGATAAAATCAAATCAAGCTGCTGGTTGTTGAAGAAAGGAAGTAATGAGAAATGTTGCATGAGACATTTAAAACTGCTGAAGAGGATGATTAAAGAACAGAAAAAATAATAACTTACTAACATTTCTGCTTTTTGACTTCTAAGCTCTGACTTTGTTTCTAAATCTTAAGTAGATTGAAATAATAAATATTGAATTAAATTGGGTTTTCTCAGTATTATTCTTGGGAAAATGTTTCTTATATCCAGGGCTTTTTTTGTCATAGAACGCTCAAAATGGAGTTCTGGCACCTTTTTTGGATGGAACCTTGTAGGCTAGGCAAGGCGGGTTGTATGACATGTGTGAGTTCCGGCACTTTTTTCTTTTACAAAAAAAGCACTGCTTATATCAGTATGAATGTAGAACCCTATTGAAGTACTGTGGTTAAAATATCTCAGTTCCCTACACATATGTGCCATAATCGTGCACCAAATGGGACTGCCAGGTTGGGTCATTCTTTCTGCCCCTGCTAGCCTCATTTTGGTGTCCTTGTGAATGGAAAACAATTACACATATAGATCTTTCCTGGTTGTTTCAATTCTGAAAACCCTTGCCAAAAAACCTCCAGGTAATTCTTGGACATGATTGAATGGGGAAAAAAGATATGGCATAATTTCTCTGGAATGAAGTTTGTGTGGTTAAATATGTACCTTTGACTCATTGCTAAAGTTATCAGGTATTTTGATCAGTGGGCTGCATGTCTATCTGAATGTAACCTTTTTTTCAACATAGTCTTCTTTTAGAATCTTTTTAAAATCGTCTACAGATTAGAGCTGCCCAAAGATTTGATGGACTAATTTAATTTGATAGTGATTTGAATGAATCATCCCATTACAGCAGATCCCAGAATATGATAAACCCCTTTTTAAAAAATAGCTTCCTTGCAAGTTCCATAGAAAATTGCATTATTTCTGTGCCACAAATGTTCTTGTTGAAGTAAACCCAAGGTACTTGCATAAACCTACTACAAATCTCACTATATTATTTATAAGATAGTTCCTCCTGTCTGCATTTAGACCTTAGCATTTTTTTTTAAAAAAACAACCCTCAGATACCTGGCAATATATACTAATCAGAAAGCTAAAATAATAATAAATAGGGAAACAACCAGGAAATTTCAACTACAAAAAGGAACACGACAAGGATGTCCTTTATCTCCATTACTATTTATACTGATGCTAGAGGTCCCAATGAGGATAATTAGAAATGAACCACATATAAAAGGATTAGAAATTAAAAAAGAAATTTTTAAACTTCAAGCATTTGTGGACACTTTGGTCTTTATTATGGAGGATCCACAACAATCGGGACCGAAACTGTTGGAAGAATTAGATAAATATGGAGAAGCCGCTGGGCTGAAAATAAACAAGGGTAAAACTAAAATGATTGTTAAAAATATGATGAATAAACAGAAAGAAAACTTGGCTAGGATTATGGATATACGAATAGTTAAAAAGATAAAATATCTAGGAATTACTATTACGGCCAGATGAACTTCAATCAAAGAAGACAATTATGACAAAATAGTGAAACAAATAAAAGAAGACCTGGAAAGATGGGGAAACTTGAACCTTTCATTGTTAGGGAGAATTGCTTTCGTAAAAATGAATATATTACCTAAAATCCTATTCCTCTTCCAAAATATTCCTACACAACTTGATCAAAAAATTTTTGGGAACCTGAACAAATTGACATTAAATTTTATACGGCAAGGGAAAAAAACCAAGGATTAAAATAAAACATCTGCAGGATGTGAAAGAAAATGGTGGTTTTGGACTACTAGACTGGGAAACATATTATCATGCAGCGGCGTTAACCTGGATTAGAGAATGGATAATTTTAAAGAATAAAAGATTATTAACTCTAGAAGGCCATGATCTGCAATTAGGCTGGCATGCATTCCTATGGAATGAGAATCAAGGGCTATATCAACATTTTCAAAACCATTGGGTTAGACAAGCGCTACTTAAAATTTGGAATAAAATTAGAAAACAAAATTACATTAAAGTACCAGTCTGGTTGTCCACCTTTGAAGCAATAGTCTACCCAAATTTGTTTAATTTGGAAAACAGTACTACATACAAAGATATTACGAATAAAATGGGAGAACTGAAATCTAGACAGGAACTAGAACAACAAGGGATAAAATTGGAATGGTGGGCTTACCTACAGATACAAACACGATATGGGAAAGATAAAAAAGAGTGGGGGATAAATATTCAAGAAACTGCATTGGATAAAATTTTATTGGGGCCAGATGAAAACAAATAAGGAAATTTGCTATTGGGGTACAGAATATTTGAGGAACAAGTTAAAGAACCAATGCTGATATGGACTAAAAATTTGGGACATAGCATAGATTTTGATATTTGGCAAACTCTCTGGGATAGAAATAAAAAGATAACGCTGGCCTCAGTTTATAAAGAAAATTTATATAAAATGTTTTACCGGTGGCATCTCCCCCCAGCACGATTAGCCAAAATGTACAAGACAATATCCCCTAGCTGTTGGAAGTGTTCCGAAGAATTAGGTACTTATTTTCATGTTTGGTGGTACTGTAATAAGATGCAAAAGTATTGGCAAAGGATTCGGATATGGTTAGAAGAAATATCAGGATGGAGTATAGATTATAGACCAGAATTTTTCCTACTAGGCATAACAACAGAGAAGCATACCAAAGAAGAGTTATATATAATGATACACATCATCACAGCAGCGAGAATCACGTTCGCCCAGAAATGGAAAAACAGTGAAATACCGGATGAGAGTGAAGTGATAAATAAAATTTTGGCGTGCGCAGAAATGGACAAGTTAACTTTGGAAATTAAAAATAAAGACCAGGCCTTTTTTAGTTAGTTAGCAAATTTTAGCTTAAGTTTGTAAAGTTTATACCCTGTATTCAGCTCTGGGAAGTCGGGGGGGGGGAGGGTAAGGGAGGGTAAGGGGGAGGGGAGGGGGAGGGAGGGAGTTTATGTTTTTAAAAATGTATCTTAAAACTTTTCAATAAAAATAAATAAATAAATAAAAATAAAGACCAGTCAGATTACTACAAAATTTGGAATAAGTTTTACTCATAGTGGGAACAGAAAGGAAGGTCACAACAGAAACACACAGGATGCTGATTTCACATATTACTAGAATAAGGTGGTTGATAAGATTGAATATTCTATAACTGTATATAAATGATATGTACATAAAGTGTGTATATGTATATAAAACACAAAAATGATGTAAGACAGGAAGGATTGTCAGACCGTTAACACCTTGTCCAAAGTTTTAAATACCGGTAATAAAATTTGCTATAAATAAATAAAAAAGATACCTGGCTAAAATGGTATGATCTGCATTACATTTTGAATACTTATACAAAACCCACTTTCATGCAGCAGCTTTTAGTCATGCCTGTCACCCAGCATGTTCTAACCTTTATTCTTTGAAGCTGTTGGAGCCCATTGAATATTTCCTTTGCCCAGAGTCAAGTTAACAAAACAAATCTTGCTGGCTGAAAATAACATACAACTGTTTCTAATAGTGATGCCCCTGCACCCATCCCTCTTCTGACCTTGGAGAGCAGTTTAATATGACTATTCATAACACAAGAACGTGAAACAGGTGTGGCAAAAGCCATCTAATTTGAAAATAGAGTTGGCGTTCTGTATTAAGATGTAACCCTAGAGGATAAATAACAGCTATAAAGCTTCTAGACAGCCTGGAATTAGACTGCTTGTTTATATTTGGCGGATATTTGGAGATGTAGAGAAGATAGAAATTGAACCTTTTGTTGAAACCCCAAGTTGGTTAAACCCTGGAATCTTTCAAATGCTATCAGATCACAATGAGGTCCAGATACTCAAATAATCTATTTTTATATATGAAACACTAATATTTATGATTGTACTTTATCAACAGTCATGTGAATATCTGACAAAATTTCCATTTCTTGATGGGCCTCCTTTTATGCATGTTATTTTATCAACTGCTGAAACTTATGCAAATATCTCAAGCAGTGAGAAATAAACTCTGACCATCAGTGAACACCAGAACATTAGATCTCTGCCGGAAAATTCCAGAGGTTTCTCTGGTATGGACCAATAGTGACTAGCAAATGGTTCCCATGTTCCCCAGCAACTGATGTCCCAAGACCTGATGGCTAGGGACCCTCCACTGGATTAGTAATTAAGTCACCCTCTCTTTCAGGCAATTCTACAAGATGAAGTTTGTGCACATGGAGAATGATGTATTGAAGGATTACAAAAGGATACATCACCATGCCATAGGTGTAAAACATATAGTAATGGACCAAGAACTAGTAAGGGTCCTGTCAGATACTCAGCAAAGTTGGGATTAGAGTTAGGTCTTGATGACATCATTGTTAAAGTGAAAGGCCCTGAAGAGAGCCGACTCTGTCTGATGGAACTAGGCTGGCTGACCCTAGGAGACAGACAGCTCTCAAGTAACCAGGGCCGGTGCTGAGGTGTTCTAGTCAAAATGCTAATGTGTTCCACTATTAAGATGTTCTGTTACTCCTCCATTTTTCTCCTCACTCCTGTAGTTTCTGCCCCCTCCTCCTTAACTCTTCCTCTGAGACCCTGAAAGGAGTTGAATTTGCTACAGTTCAAATGGTTGCATTTACAGACTTGTTTTTTCCAGATGGATACTAATGATATCCAGGGCTAATGATACTAATGACCTCACCAGGGCTCACTGCCTTGGAAGAGTGAGAAAAATTCTCAGGGACAACTCACACCCTGGTCGGTACCTCTTTACTCTCCTACCATCGGGTAGGAGATACAGTATAGCCAGCCATACCAACAGGCTGAAGAACAGCTTCTATCCATGGGCTATCAAGCTCTTGAACGGGAAATAATTTTATAATTTTATGTATGATTGACTTCTGAGGCCGGTGTGTTGTGCAATTAGCTCACATGGTGTAACAAGATGGTGGGTTTGTTGTCACTGTGAGTTGTGGTGGTGGTGGGGGCACAAAGGGAGGCTCAGCCAATCTCAATGTATATATGGTTGTACTTTGACAATAAAGGTTCATTCGTTCATATGAAGGAGGTGTTCTCCCTTCAAAAAAGATATGGTCTGCTCTTAGGGGCATTATGAATTAAACCCCTAGCATCTTACCTTTAATCAGGTGTCAAATACTAATGCAAAAAAATGAAGCAATTCATAATAAAATACCTTGCCTGAAAACCTAAAATGGTATTGCCAACAGAAATAGAGACAACTCAATTTAGTATTGACCAAAAGGACAGCAGGCACTTCTTCAAAGCAGGTTTCTGCTTTATTTTGGTATCCAAATCTAAATAGGTGATCTAACTAGAGGCTTCAAAGAAGCATCCAGTAGGATTCAGAAATACTCATGGGTTTTGGTATAAGAAGTCTTCCTGTTGCATCATTTTATTCCTCCTACACTTGCTCTAAATGTGAGCTTGTTTTTCTTTTTTTTTTTTTTACAAAGATGCATTTAGAAGTCCTGTGAATTTGCCAACACTGGTGAAAGAGGAAGTAAAATAAGACTGAACACTGACTGTTTCCTTCTCGGTGCATGGAAATATTCTGGTTTAAATAAGAGCTTAGTGTGTTAGGGAAAAGATCTCACTTAAGAATCATACTGTGACCAAAAAAAGTCTCTTGGTAATTTATCTTTAAGCCTATCCTCAGCAAAGTTCTGAAAATATCTAAGCTTTTATAATACCGCAGTTGCCATATGCTTCACTATAGTGAAGTGTCAAAAACTGTAATGGGGTAAGATCATTTGGTTCATATAAAACAACATTTGGACATCAGTCATCACTCCCATATTGAATAATCTATGTTCCAGGGTACTGGTGTGAAGGTCATGCAATATCTCATGGAGAACATGTTTACACTATAATGTGGATATGCAACTACAGCAAGTAAGAGAGCCTACACTACAGTTTGTGTAGTGGTTAAGGTACTGACCTAGATACCATGAAGTCTAGGCCACCCTTAGGCATAGAAGCTACTTGGTGACTTTGGGCCAATCACTCCTTCTTTCAGTACAACCCACTTTAAAGATTGTTGTGGGGAAAACAGGAGGCGGCATTTGAGTTGACGTATATAAAGTCTAGTAATAATAAAACCTAATTAGTTGCTAAGTGTCTATGGAGATTCTCAATCATCCAGGTCATAGTAATTCCAAAGGTGTCTTTTTCACAAGGCAACTAGACTTT
Organism: Vipera berus; assembly: GCF_964194415.1. Classification (NCBI taxonomy): domain Eukaryota; kingdom Metazoa; phylum Chordata; class Lepidosauria; order Squamata; family Viperidae; genus Vipera; species Vipera berus. The sequence goes on along the minus strand of NC_138202.1, from coordinate 216,924,823 downwards.
TTGTTTTTCTTTGAAGACATTTCACTTCTCATCCAAGAAGCTTCTTCAGCTCTGACTGGATGGTGGGAAATGGAAGGATTTATACTCCTTGCAGACAGTTGGTCATTTGCATATTTTTTAGAGAGTTGTTGAGGCTACTTGGAGGTTTATATGTGTCGTAAGAGTCACCTGAATAGTGCAAATGGGTGTGGAGCCTTCTTGGAACTGCCGAAAGGACTGTGTTATAGACCGGAGATAGATGTTGTCATATCCCTCCCCCTCTGTTGAGAGAAGGCTGTTCAGTTTTGACATAGATGGCCTCTTTGACCCCTCATTCAATCAGTGATCCTCTCTGTCCAAAATATGGACTTTGGTGTCTTTGAAAGAGTGGCCTTTGTCTTTTAAATGCAGATGGATTGCTGAATCTTGTCCTGATGGGTTTGTTCTCCTATGTTGTGCCATGCATTTACTGTATGAAGTGGTTGTTTTGGTTCCTCAATGTATAGATCTGCATATGCCTCACTGCATACACCATGTTGCTCAGTTCGTTTCTGGGTGCTTTATCCTTGGGGTGGACAAGCTTCTGCCTTAGTATATTTGTGGGTTTAAGTGTGCACGTATATTGTGTTGGCTGAAGATCCTCCTGAGCTTTTGTGATATTCCTACAACTTATGGAATGGCAACGTGGCTTCATTCATTGTTTTCTTCTTTGTCTGTTATGGAGGAGCTCATCCTGGGTCTTTTGGGGGGATTTGATGAAGGCCCAGTTGGGATAGCCACACATTCTGAGGGCTTCCTTGATGTGTTTTAGTTCTTTTTTTCCCCATCTTTGCTGGTAGGCAGAGCTTCAGCTCGGTGGTATAGGGTTCTGATAACTCCCATTTTGTGCTCCAGTGGATGGTGAGAATCAAAATGTAAATATTGATCCTTGTGTGAGAGTTTTCTGTAAACGTCAATGTTTAGGCTTCTGTCTTCCTTAATATATACTGCACATTCCAGGAAGGCCAGACTATTTTCCTTAGCATCTTCCTGTATGAATTTCATGTATCTGTTCACAGAGTTGATGTGTTTGGTGAACGCTTCCAATTCCTGTGTTTTGATCTTGACCCAAGTATCATCCACCCACCTATATCAGTGAGTGAATGGAATTCTGTGAAGGAGTTTAGGGCTTTGGTTTCTACCTCTTCCATGTAGAGATTGGCCACAATGGGGGCACAGGTGAACCCATGGCGCAGCCGTCTTTCTGTCTGTAGAAACCTTCACTGTGTTTAAAATAGGTAGTGGTCAGGCAGAGGTCCACATCCATTTGTACTACTCAGGTGACCCTGAGGACACAGATGACTTTCTAAATGAATGCAAATGACCAGCTGTCTGCAAGGAGTATAAATTCATTATATATATATAATGAATATATATATATATATATATATATATATATATATATATATATATATATATATATATATATATATATATATATATATATATATATATATATATATATATATATATATATATATATATATATATATATATATATATATATATATATATATATATATATATATATATATTCAATTTTATTTTCCCATTTCTGGAGCATAAATTCTTCCATTTCCCCCTTCCCCCAATCCACTCAGAGCTGAAGAAGCTTCTTGGATGAGAAGTGAAACATTTCAAAGAAAAACAAGAAAGTCCAGTTGCTTTGTGAAAAGGCAACTTTGAGCTAATTAGTTGCTGCAAGAAGGTTGCCCAGTGACTACAAACAGTGAGATGATAGCAGTGAGATGGCTAGAATGCAGTATTGCAAGCTGACTCTGCCCACAGCCTGGAGTCAGATCCTGACCAGCTCAATGTTGATTCAGCCTTCCATCCTTCCAAGGTCAGTAAAATGAGGAACCAGATTGTTGGGGGCAATATGTTGACTCTGTAAACCGGTTAGAAAGGGCTGTAATGCGCTATGAAGCAGTATATAGCTATTGCTATTGCTGTAGGAACCAGATTGCAAAAGCAGCAGGCAAGTGAGTGAACTTAATCTGTGCATGCCCAGTATCTAGGATGTGCATGAACCGCCCCCCTGGACCGTGAAAGAATCGTCTTCCACGAAATCAGTCCCTAGTGCCAAAAAGATTGGGGACTGCTGATATAGGCTCTTCTAACTAAAGCTAAAAAGGAAGTCACAGTTCATTTTTCCTCCCTCTTGGTATGCTATAGAACCTCATCTGCTCAGAAATTTGAATAATAAAAGAGAACTTAATAATAATAATAATCCCTCCAGTGAGGCACTCCCTTGAGGTGGTTTTGGGGCTTGCATGCTCTGAAAAAGACAAGATTGAACCATACTGGACAGGTCTCATTAGAGGAGCCAGACAAATACTGCCTCTCCCATACACAATACGCTGAAGAAACACCATATTGAAACCTATAACTGCTCAGTTGTTGCCTGGGTCAACAAGGAACATGCTAGTTTTTTTTAGTTCCTGGACATCTGATGACAAGTGGGTTACAGGATTCAGGACTGTTTGCTGAGCAACCAGTTGTTGCAGGACTACTGGAAGAAATGTTTTTTAATCCTTTGCAAATACACAAAGACTGAAAACAAAAAATAATGATCTGTTACAGGTAATCTTCGACTTATGCCTATAATTGTGTGCAAAATTGTTGTTGCTAAGCGAGACAGTTAAGAGTTTTTTGCCCCATTTTAACTGTGATAACTTTCATGCCACAGTTGTTAAGTGAATCACTGCAGGTGTTAAGTTAGTAACAGGTTTGTTAAGTGAATCTGGCTTCCCCATTGACTTTGTCAGAAGGTTGCAAAAGCTGATCACAGGAACCCAGGACACTGCAACCGTCATAAATATGAGTCAGTTGCCAAGCATCTGAATTTTGATCACATGACCATGGGGATGATGCAATGATCATAAGTATGAAAAATGATTATAAGTCACTTTTTCCAGTGCCATTGTAATTTCAAACGGTCACTAGGTGAACTGTTGTAAGTTGAGGACTACCTATTTTCCCCACAACAACAACCCCTGTGAGATGAGTTGGACTGAGAGAGAGTGACTGCCCCAAGATCACCCGGTCTGCTTTGTTGCTTAAAGCAGGACTAGAACTCACAATCTCTCAGTTCCTAGTCTGGTGCCTTAACCACTAAACCAGGCATGTCAAACTTGCAACATCATGTGACATCGCGTGACATATCAGGACTTTTTCTCTATTGCTGGTAATGGGGTGAGCAAGGTTTTGGCGTGATGCATCCGGCCTGTGGGCCGGCAGTTTGACATGCCTGCACTAGACCGATCCTTGCATTTACGACCATCATAGCATCCTGTGGTCACACAATTTCCATTTGTGTGCTTTCCAACCGGTTTGCAACAAGCAGTGTTAATGGCGATTGCAGAAGTAAAATTGCAAGGCTCAGTCAGATGATGTTTCATTTAATGACCTTTGTGACTTACTTAATCACCGAATGACAAGTGACATCCTATGTCCACCATGGTCACATGATTTTTCCACTTAGTGATTGCACCGCTTAGTGACAGAGTTACCAGTCCCAATTGGAGTTGCTAAGCAAGGACCATCCATAAATCACTTTTTAAGTGATAGCTGCTGAGGAGGGGGGAAAAACAGGATAGTGATCTACTTTTTTAAAAAAAGACTGAATGGATGAGCTAACCTCACCAGAGCAGCCCTGTTAGATTAGTTGTTATTATCATCTCCTCCTCCTCCTCTTTTTACACTCAGTGAATCAGGGAAGGGACGCATGGCAATCCTTTGTGTTCTTGGCTCTGAATGCCATCGATATATCACCCTCCCTGTCAAGGGCACTTTTTCAGCCAAGAAAGCCCCTATTTGGAGAAAGAGAGCTATTGTGTGTATACATGTGGGGTTCCTCTTCCACCCACTTTGTTCACAGATGTCAGAGAGCTTGCTTTGAAAATCCCCTTTTTGGCAGCCTGTTGCTGTTTCCACAATTAGCTGAGGCAAGTGTAACGTTGTCAACAGCTGCCAGGACTGCATGGAGGAAAGCAGCATTTTGTGACTGCCGCATCTTTTCTCAATTGTGATACTCCTTTTCACAGCATCAAGGCTGGTCTGAGAACAATGTGTGGCCCACTGCAAGTGAAGAGGCTGGAGGTTAACTAACTGCATCCCTCCTCCTGGCCTGAGGTCAATGGTGCTGCCGATTGCTCTGCTCAGGAGGAAAATTGTCTTGGATTTTCTGCATGACAGTTGGAGCCTACAAAGACCCGGACTAGCAGCTTAACACAATGGTTGACCTGGTGCTGCAGTGCGCAGGGGGGCAAGATCACAGAGACTTTTTCCTCAGTTTCTTCCTTCAAATATCACATTTTACATTGTGAGTTACCATGACAATGCACAGTTCATTCATTTATTGTTATTTATAGAAAGGGATCAGCTAGAGATATTGCAAGTTTAAGATGTTATGAACTAGCTGCACAATTTATCTTTTTAAAATAACAACAAAGGTATCTTTGGCACACTTTTTCACTAGAACAGGCAAATAGCCTTTCAGACACCTCCACAGAAATTGTAGGGGCTGGTTCTATTTGTCTGTCTAGTCTAGTCTAGTCTAGTCTAGTCTAGTCTAGTCAGTCTATCTATCTATCTATCTATCTATCTATCTATCTATCTATCTATCTATCTATCTATCTATCTATCTATCTATCTATCTATCTATCATCTATCTATCTATCTATCTTCTAATCTACCTTCTATTCATGAATGAAATAGAAGAGTTCTAAAAGTTTTTGAATTTGGGGCTCATCATAAACTGCCCCCTCATCTACTATAGTTGGATGTTATCATTATAATTAACCCGTTTCTGTTATAGTTAACCCAGTTGCCACAACTGAAGAAAATGTGTGGGTTGCTTGGCCACCATTTTATATCTTTCCCAATCTTCTGACTGTTGTTCTGGCACAATCTGCCATGAACAACAAGGGATGCAAAATATCCTGCCCCCTCAGGTGAGGAGAAAAAGGGAAAACATTTTCCTCAGAAAAACATTCTGAGAAATGTTTGACTTAGCTCTACTCAAAGCAACTGTGAAATAGCACTTTTTTAAAAAAGCAAAATATCAAGGGCTAACATATGAATTATATTTTAGTTAGTTAATTATTTAGCTAGTTTTATATCATGCCTTTATTACATTATAGCTAACTCATGGCACAGAATATACCTAATATTTCTTCCTCCCCACAACAACAACCCTGTGAGATGGGTTAGGCTGAGAGAGTGACTGGCCCAAAGTCACCCAGCTGGCTTTCATGCCTAAAACAGGACTAGAATTCACAATCTCTTGGTTTCTAGCCAGGTATCTTAACTACTAGATCAGGGGTAGGGAACCCTGGTTCTTTTATGACTTGTGGACTTCAACTCCCAGAATTCCTGAGTCAGCATCGCTGGTTCAGGAATTCTGGGTATTGAAGTCCACAAGTCATAAAAGAGCCAAGGTTCCCTACCACTGTACTAGACCAAAGTTACTAAAAATCCATTTCAACCTGGTCTTCCTAAATACCGGTAAGTAGGTTTCAATATGTTTTCTAAGATGGGGAGAACCAGTCAAGTAAGCTATCCAGAGTATTTGAAAGGCCAAGAGAGCAGCCATGATGAAAACCACCAACCAACTGAGGTCCCAGTGCACTATCTTTCAAAGTATAAAACCCAGCCATAGATTTTAGAAGGCAAGAAGGGAAATAGCTTAAGTATTGATTTTTCTGTCCTGAACACTCCAAATGCATTTGGAATCAACTGGGCCATAGATAATTTGCAGCTTTCAGGATGTTTTCTTCATGCTGTTTGGTGTAAATCTCCTGCTCCTATTTGCGGTGACCGACAGCATATTGTAATATATATATATATATATATATATATATATATATATATATATATATATATATATATATGTGTGTGTGTGTGTGTGTGTGTGTGTGTGTGTGTGTGTGTGTGTGTGTGCATATATGTATATATGTATATGTATATATGTGTATGTTAATCAAATTGCTAATAAAGAATTAGTGTGGCTGAGATGGCCATTTCAAACTTATTTTGTTCTCATCAGTCAGTCATACCCTTTATCTGAGATTTGAACCTGGGCTGATTATATATTAGGCAGTTGTTTTAACTCCCTGAGCCACAGCTTCTTTCTCTCTTTATTAGCAGGAAGCAAGGGAGATATGTGTTAAGTATTTGTCAAGGCTTTTTTGAATACACCTTGCTAATTAACTCTTTCTTTCCTGTTTTTGCCTAACCCAAGGCTATCCACAGGATATAGTCAACTTATGACAGCTCATTATTTGTGTAAATTATTCAAATTGCTAATAAAGAATTAGGGAGGCTGAGATGGCCATTTCGAACTTATTTTGTTCTCATCAGTCAGTCATACCCTTTATCTGAGATTCGAACCTGGGCTGATTATATATTAGGCAGTTGTTTTAACTCCCTGAGCCACAGCTTCTTTCTCTCTTTATTAGCAGGAAGCAAGGGAGATATGTGTTAAGTATTTGTCAAGGCTTTTTTTGAATACACCTTGTATATGTGTGTGTGTGTGTGTGTGTGTATACACACACACACACACACACACACACACACACACACACACACACACATATATATATATATATATATATATATATATATATATATATATATATATATATATATATATATATATATATATATATATATATATATGAAGCCACCAGCCTGAGGATGACGGATGAGATTTCGTCGAAACGTTGCTCTTATACCTTCAATTCTACGTGGGGAAAAACCCGAATGACCAAGGATCTACATACAAACACCCGCGAAAACCTCAGAAAACACACACACACACATATAGATGATATAGATATAGATATAGATATAGATATAGATATAGATATAGATATAGATATAGATATAGATATAGATATAGATGATATAGATATAGATATAGATATAGATATAGATATAGATATAGATATATATGCCTAAAATCATATAAACGTTTGCTAGGCCATTGTTTTTTATGGTTCAGATCAAATGCCCCAGCAATTCTGTCACATTCTATCACCATTTTTTCAGAAATAGTTGTATGAAATAAGCACACTCCTATCTCTCTCACACCACGTGTCTTGCCCTTATTTTAAAACACTACACCAGTTGCTCTGTTTGGTGTCCATATACATTAGTATCCAATTTCTCTGTAAGGAAATCTCCCTTCAATTCCTTGAATGCCATCTCTTTTCTCTGTTTTTATCTGGTGACAGGCGCTTCTTGTGGCCTTGGTTTTGATACATCTTTGCAAATGGCTTTAAGGCTGCAGCTGTGGGACAGCAAGGAAGGGTATGATATACACAATAAGCACTAGCATCAAACTAGCATTTTTTATTCTAGGAGGAAGAGGTGTTCAAAACCAAAACCTTATGCAAAAGAGTGGGAGCTGTAAATCAAGAGCAATATTGCAGAATGTTTTGATTGAATTAGACAACTGAGTGATTTGAAATAAAGAATACAAATATGGGCAAAGGGTGATATTAGCATCACACAGAATTTTCCTGCTGTCTTCAGTGATTTTTCTGTACTTGCATGACACCAGGATCTAGCTTGTTAGAGGTTTACTTTGCTGTAGAGACCAGATCTAGACTCTGACTAGCTGATAACATTGGTACAACATCCTGCCTCATAGACTACACCTCTGTTTACTCCTCTGGACTCTATTAGCCAGCTCTTAAGCTTGGGAATGGTTTGGGAACTGTGAGTAAGCATACTTCTATGCTCATACTCCCATATTTTCATAAACATTGCTCATCCCAATGGGTAATTGATAACAAGGCTTTTTTAAAAAGTTCAAAAAGGACTTACTGTATCCCAGTAGGAGTTTGTGTTTAGGTTTAGGACAATTAATTATTGTTTCAAATGAAGGTGGCTTAAAGGTACTGCTGAAATAGCTTTAATTGTTGTTATTGTCAGATACATAGTCAGCCAAATGTTTAGATTGGGTTTGGCATTTTTATCCATCTATTGGGTCCTTCTCAAGGACCTGGGATTGGCAGATGATGTTGTTTAATAATATTAAAGGTATTGTTGCATGATGTAAGCTGTTCAAGTAAAGCTGCTTTTGTAATTGACTGAGGGTGATTTTGTCACTGTCAATGGTGTTTGAGTGATGTTTCAGTTTTAGGATTGCACCCAAAGCACCTATTACTAGTGGTACTATCTTTGCTTTCTTTTGCAACCGTTGTTCTATTGGGTCTTTGTATTTGTGATTTTCTACAGTTCTTTGTCCACTGTTACATTGTCTCCAGCTATTGCAATGTCTACTGTTAAGGAATTTGTTGTGCAGGGTCTCCTTGTGCTACCAAAGAGTTACACAGACAAGGAAGGGTACTGAGAGCAGCAAGAGTCACACAAGAGTACACTGAGTTGTAAAAGCAAAAAGTAGTTTACTTTTGAGGTGGTGTAAGAACAAAAATGCACAGTCAAAAATAAACAGTCCAAGTCATACACAATAGCAACAGTCCAAGGAGTAATCCAAACTACAAAGTCTTCTTACCGGTCCAGAGGTCAATACACAGTTCAGGTTTACAACAGTAGTAAACCAACAGCAGAGCAAAAACAGTAATAGTAGAGATCAGTGAATTCAGAGAGAGAGAGAGAAGCTACGTTCCTAGCTTCCTCTTATGGCCATGAGAACACTTACACACCCATTGGCCAATTAACTTCTTAAAGACATAGCATTATGGTTAATATATTTTCAACCCAACATTGTAGGCTAACACCATATGCCTAACATCCACTATCCAAACTTTTTTGTCTTTCTTATTGACAATTTTAAGTTTTGTGTGTTGTGTGGCAGATGCTTGCCTGTTTGAATTTCAAAGTCCTAGAACACTTTAGCTGCTTCATTTTCTATTACTTTGTCTATTTTGTGATTCCACCAGTTCTTGCTTGCAGGCTAATGGTGGTTTGTTTGTTTGTTTGTTTGTTTGTTTGTTTGTTTGTTTGTTTGTTTGTTTGCAGATCTTCCAATGAAGGATGGAAGGCTGAGTCAACCTTGAGCTGGTCAGGATTGAAGGAATCAAACTCCTGGCAGTAAGCAGAGTTAGCCTACAATACTGCACTCTAACCACTGTGCCACCACGTATCTTACACACCATGGACCAGTACCAGTCTACAGGCTAGGGGTTGGAGACCCTGGTATGCATATCCTGGAGGAGGAGGAAGAAAAGAAAGTTTAAATGCTTTATGAGATGACTTCAAATCTTCACAAAAAGTGAAGTAATCCAGAGTTTCCCTTTTGCACAAAACTGCCATAGGAAGAAGCCAAAATCTGTGATGGAAAGTGCCTAGTGATTCTGCTCATTGATCAGAAGAAGATTAATTTCTTTTCCCGTTGAAACCTGAAAACAAATCTGGCAATGCCCTGAGTTATTTTATTTGAAGGTCACACTGGGCCACATGAAACAGAGTACATTTCAGAAATAAAATGAGCTAATTACACCAGCGTAGCAAAAGTATGCTTCTAATCTAAACTAGCTTACAATGTTGTGTAATGTGTAAAAACCAAGTGCCAAATGCATAGCTCATGCTCTATTCTCTTGGATACCCTGACACTCTGCTTTAATTAAAGACTTATCACTGAAAACACTTGCTTGGAACACTTTTTCACCTTCAAGGCACTTTCATTCCTACAGTCTGTTAATACACTACATAGTGGTTTCTTAAAGAAGCAACTTTTTTTTAAAGCTGCTTTTGCCAGAGAGTTCAAAGATGATTGGGCAGCTTTAAACCTGACAAATATAAATTTATATCAGTGTATCACAGCAAAAACAAAGGTGTTACTCTACAGAGGAAAACTGATTTCATAGTCTATTTTTTTCTTTGTTATGTTATCTTGGATGGTGTAAATTCTACTATGCGGACCACACAATTTACATGAAGCTTACTTGCTGTTTCTTAAGTGATGTGTACAAATTACAATGAAGATATGTTCACAAGATAGGCAAATCTGTATGGATAGTTGGGAGAACTTAGCTTTGTTTAAACATAAAACTTGGATGGGTACATTAACAAAGGAGAGGTGGCATAGCTATGCATGCTAGCCAATTTCCACCAATATTTATTTTACTTTGTTTATACAATGTAGAGGCTTCCTGAAGACTCTGAGCAAATTAAATTACAATTTAAAAAGTGGGAACAGTATAACAAACCTTTTGATTATTGTGTGTTGACAAGGGAATTGTACAGGGATTGTAGTCATATAAAGAAAAGCCTATGGACAGCAAGTTAAAGGGAGTTGGGTGGATTCCATTACCAAGGTTAGGGAAATAAGCTATTCCCTTGTGTTAATAATCTGATTCGCACCATCACTATTCACTTTGTTTAACTCAGCATATTAATATAAAGGTGCTAAACCCTGGCTTTTCTTTTTCTCTTTATTTTTTATTTATTTTATTAAACTTATATACCGCTCTTCTCCTGTAGGACTCAGGGCGGTTCAAAAGGTTTTTAAAAACAATACAGCAAATTACAAAAATTAAAAACAATGTCCCTGTTTTAAAGAAGGGTAAAGACCATCGCAGTATGAATCCTGTTCTTTAAAATCCTGAGTGTACAGAATGCCTTGGTATACTGCTAAGCTTGTAAGCCGCCCTGAGTCTTCGGAGAAGGGCGGGATATAAATGGAATTTAAAAAAAAAGTATATATCTATATTTTCCATGGAAATGGCAACTGATAGATTGTGGTGATCCATGAGTTCAGTCACAGCTTCTTTGGTTTCAGTGTTTATGATTCTAGCAGCATCTCTCACTAGATCAGACATTTTGATTTTTTTTTGAGTTGCCTTAGTAACTCGATATATACATTATGGATGCCTATTTTAGAAGGATATGTGTGTAAAGTCTAACATGAAGATGCTCCAGCCCTCAGCATCCCCATATTTATTCTTATGTTATCTGGAAAAAAGTCTTCTAAATTCTAGGAATAAATACATTTGGAGTTAGGATGGGTGTGTTTCTCCCAACATAATTTTTCTTCTGAATCAGATTTCAGCCAGCTGAGTAACAAAGCTGAGGAACCGGGCCATTCTGTTTGATATATCTTATAATGGCTCACGCTTGGCTTAAAACATTGCCATGGTCATTAGAAACAAAATCCTGCCTTCATCCACTTCCAGCTTTGTTTGAGTCTACTATTTTTCACTGAAATTAGACTAAGCCCATAAATAGGGGCATGACATGCTATTTAAGCATCACCCACTAGAAACATGTAAGGAGGGGAAGCTAGGAAATAGCTTTGCTGATAATACCTATCGACCTGTTATCTCATAGAAGTGGCTAGGAATAGGATCAGGCATTAAGAAAAGATAAAATCTTAATTAGAAGTCACTGACAATTCAGGATAGCCAGGGTACAGCTTGTGCCAGACGTACCTCAACCAATGTGTACATAATGTGGACTCCACACTATAAAACTGGATAGAAAATAAAAATTAAAGCATGACTAATCTATATTTTCAGAGTAGGGACTCTGTTACTTTTACAGAGTATTATTTCACATGGATTATTTTCTATTAGGTGTAACCGAGAGTAACAGAGCAAGCCATAAGTGAATCAGAGAAAGCATTTCAGCTTTTCAAGAGAGAGTCTTCCTTAAATCAGTCTTATTAATAACCAAAGGTGGCTATGCAACTATAGGGAAAATGATTGACCTTTGAAAAAAGTTCAAGTGATTTAGGAGCATAGTAATCACTGATATTTGCTATCAGGGATGTGGAAGTTTGTATAGATAAAGACTGAGCAAATGCAGATAACACTTCTCTGGGCCTTAAATAGAAGGAATTCCACACAAGGAATGAAATGATTGCCAAAGCACAAGCAGAGGTAAGGAAGGCAGACTGCTAGTAGAGACCCAAGCTTTGCTAACTTTATCAGAAAAATTGCTGTCAATCTATGACATAATGAAACCAGCTAAGGTATATGCCATTTTCCAAAACAGCCTTTACTAATATTTAATGTATCCTTAGTACATAGCCAGCATGCTCACAGTTAGCTGGGATTATGGGAGCTGGAGTCCAACATATCTGGAGACCATCAAATTAGGGAAGGCAGCCTTACAATAAATGCACATCCAAACTATTTCCACAAAGGTCCTGGATAAATTGTATTTGAGAAATAACAGAAGAACGAAAGAAGGGAAGATGTTTCTCCAAAAGAAAGAATAACATACTTCTATATTGTACGTTATTTTCAAAAAGCAGCTGGACTTTCTTCATTTTTCCTTGAAGACGTTTTGCTTCTCATCCAAGAAGCTTCTTCAGTTCTGACTGAATGGTGAAGAATGGAAGGATTTACATTCCTTGCAGTCATCTGGTCATTAGCACTCTTTCCAAGAGTCGTTGAGGTCACTTTGAGGTTTATCTGTGCCCTCTGGGTCACCCATTTGCATTATTAAGGTGGGCACAGATAAACCTCCACATGGCCTCAACGATTCTTGGAAAGAGTGTTAATGACCAAATGACTGCAAGGAATATAAATCCTTCCATTTTCCACCATTCAGTCAGAACTGAAGAAGCTTCGTGGATGAGAAGTGAAACCTCTTCAAGAAAAAAAGCAAAGAAAGTCCAGTAGCCTTCTGGAAAAGCACCTTTGGGATGCATCTATATTTGGAGATGCTGCTCCAAATCCATAATTTTCTCTTTTCTTGTCCTTCCTGAAAAGAAACATACTGCTGCCACAATTCACAAAAGCTAAGCACAGTTTGTTAGAACTGCACAAAAAGTCCTTCCATAACCAGTGTTGAAATACTTTGATATAAATATTCTGTGTTTTCCCCCCCCAAAAAAAAGGAATATTGGAAAGGTTGACAAGGGCTGGGCCAGGGGAAAGGAATGAAGCCTACATAAGGTACATTTACAAATACCGTATTTTCTGGCGTATAAGACGACTGGGCATATAAGACGACCCCTGACTTTTGAGAAGATTTTCAAGATTTTTCGTCTTATATGCCGGAAAATACTTACATGCCAGTTGCCAAGTGTCCGACACAAAACCTGATTCAGCCCCGTCTGATGCAGATGGTGCAAAGCCTCCCTTCTGAAGCCCAAAGGGGCTTTTCCTTCCACCCACCCTTTGGAATACATGCGCTCTTCCAGGCCAGACTCTGCAAATGGCACGCCAGAAGCCGCAACCACCACGGGAACTCTGAGTCCCCGCCTTTCGGCAGCCTGCACAGCCGAGCGCAATCCGGCTTTGAGATAACATTTGCAGATGGAGCAGCCGCCGCATCTGGAGCCAAGCCCCGCCCAGGAGGCAGTCGGCCAGGCGGGCCCAGAAGACGTGCTGGAGAACCGGGCTTGGGGCAGCCATGCCGAGGCTGGCTGGCGAGGGCCGCTGCGTGGTCTGCGGGTGAGAGGGGCGCCAGGCCAAGTACCACTGTCCAGACTGCCGGGAAAGATAGTGGGTAGTAGGGCACGCTCTGCTTATGCTCAGATGCTGCTTGGGCGAGGGGGAGGGGCTTCCTGCCGCTCCTGGGGTCTGGCATTTGCAAGGGGGAGGGGAAGGGGCTTAGAGGCTCTTGGGGGTGGGAAGGGAGAGTCACATTGGAGGGGGGACTGGACTAAGGCTTGAAGTTGCTTTGCAAGAATGGGGGTGCTCGATTGATTTATGTACTATTTTCCGGCGTATGTGATGACTGGGCGTATAAGATGACCCCCCAACTTTTGAGAAGATTTTCATGGGTTAAAAAGTCATCTTATATGCCGGAAAATATGGTAATGTAAGATTTTGTACAGGGTTGGGGTTTTTTTTTGGGGGGAAGCATAATTGCTACATAAGACAAGGCTAGTGAAACAAATAGACTGGTGATCTCATCAAAGTAATAATGGTTCATCACCCACATGGGCTGCCTGAGGTTCCAGGGAGAGGAACAGCACATTTATTTTCTGAAAATCTATTTGGAACAATTTAGAAAGCAGTGAACATTTGATGCGCTGTAACGGGAGAGGGGAGAAGAATGCATTTTTTGTCAAGGGGAAAAAAGCAGTTTTGCAGCAATAGGGGGATAGTGATTGGAAACACATATTTTTGAATGAATATTTTGACAAACACTTGAGGAGGTTTTAATAAAAGAAACATAGAAAACTCAGAAAATACTGATGCTTTCCAACCTGTGTTATTCCCAATAACGAGGAACAAAACAGAAAGATAAAGACTGTGAAGAAATTGCTAAAACTACCATTAGCCATATGAAAACCCAGTGTTCTCTGAAAATGTTTTTTTTTTCAAATGATGTATTCTTTTAAATTTTCTGGTTCACACACCAAATGTTTCTTCTGATCAGGAAGTAATCTCCAAATTAACACTGAATTTCGCTGTATTCAGCCACAACCTTTAAGTCCTTGAAAGCTTCCACAATGTACTACATGGCTTGCTTCAGTATCTCCTCCATCTGGTCCGACTGTTTGTCCACGTCTTCATCATTGGAAAGCAGCTCCATCTTTTTCTTTCAAGTCTTTTTCCAGCCTCTCCGGGTGAAAGTTACCCTTTGGTAACTCTTTCTTCCCAGTCCTGTTTCTTCCCAACACCGAGTGACCATCCCGGTTTCGTGGAGTCTTCCAGGGCAGCAGCTTCCTCCAACTGGAGGTACCTTCTTCAGAACAGGCCTGGGTAGCCGACTTGCTCCAATCCTCGGTCCTGGCTCCTCCCGTCTCGCTGCCATGCAGAGACATATCGTGCACGGCCACCCACAGTAGGGCAGCAGCCTCTCCAGGTTGGGCACTACTGCAGACCTTGCTTTATGGAAGGACCTGCCTCAATTAGATCTTCCAAGAAAGCAGAACTCTTGACACAGGCATTGTTTCAAAAGGAACATTTATTGAGAGTTAATGACAGCAAGAGAACAAAGCAAGGTCTGAAGAATTCACACACGAAAGGTTACATCATAATGCCCATTTAGGACTCCTCCCCCCAGGGTCCAACCATCCAGTTGAAATCCAGCCAATCCATAGGTGCCGTGCTGTTTTAAGAACCTGATGATTTAGTGCCCAGTTCAAGGTCTCTTTTGGTTTCCTTTCCCAATGGTCCCAGGCTCCATTGTCTCATGAAGGGAGGACGTTTGAAAGAGGATAAGCAGAACAAAGCAAATACATTCCCCAAGCAAACAGCCCCCCCTCACCAGAATGGCAGACCCCAAAATAGAATACACAGGCAAAGCAATAACATTTAGGCAAACAGACTGGAGGGGTGAGAGAGAGAGAGAGAGAGAGAGAGAGAGAGAGAGAGAGAGAGAGAGAGAGAGAGAGAGAGAGAGAGAGAGAGAGAGAGAGAGAGAGAGAGAGAGAGAGAGAGAGAGAGAGAGAATATAAACAGAAAGCAAGGACAGAAATACCTGGTTCCATAATTACTTACATAATTACTTCTCTGATGCAGCCTGCAACACTCTCCCCATTTTGCCAACTTCACCCTATCCCAATATTTGGGGAAGGGAAGGCAAATGTTAAATAACATCTGGAAGGATAACAGCTTGGGGGCCGGTCAGATCTTCAGGGGAAAGGTGTTGCAAAAGAAAGGTACGATCCTGAAGATCTGCAAGATCCCAGTGTTTAAGGGAAGGGACCTGCGGGCATGCCTACTGCTGGGATGGGCAGATATTCTCAGGGAGAGTAAACATTACCTAAACAGCAACCCATTTTACATATGTTGAAATCATCCGCAAAGTTTTCAGGCAGGTGCCCATACTCTCAAGACCAAAGTATGACACATTTTAGCTAGGAGCGATCTAACAAATGCTTATAGGCAAAGCAGTGGAAGAGAAATTTAGTCTTTTCCTTTCTTACAGGGATCCTGACAAAATTCCTCTTTTGAAAATGTTAGTTGCTTTGAGAGGAATTCTTCCTTTGGTCTGCAGAACCACTTGAGGCAAATGTCAGCTTCCTAGTAGGGAAGACTGTCTGGACCACAACTGCCTGTGTGGCTCTTCATTGCAAGCCTCCTCCAGCTTATGCCCTCTCTAACATGCTAAATGCTCCATCTACCCCTCCCTTGCCAGACAAGACAAAGGGCTTGTACCAGCACTGCACAGCCTTCCTGCTGGGTAACTTTCAACGGCCTTGAACCAGATAGCTTTCATGATCGCTTCATCTCAAGAAGTGGAAGGGCTTCCTCTGGGAGTTTTGCTTGACCATCAATTCTCAAAGAATCCTTCTGACCTTCTTCAGGCCTTTATGGAGATAGTCAGTGTGAGATCAATTAATCTTACTCTCCCTCATTGCCTTTTTGATTATATCTCTCTATAATGTGGATACAACAGAGCAGGCCTTATGGTTAAGCGAAGTTATGACACCACCTTAAGGAGAGGTTTATTTCCTTTTCTTGAAGGAGGTAACAATAAGACCAAAGTGACTAAAAATCCATTACAACCTGGTCTTCCTAAATAAGTAGGTTTCAATATGTTTTCTAAGACGGAGAGAACCAGTCAAGTAAGCTACCCAGAGTATTTGAAAGGCTGAGAGCAGCCATGATGAAAACCACCAACCAATTGAGGTCCCAGTGCACTATCTTTCAAAGTATAAAACCCAGCCATAGATTTTAGAAGGCAAGAAGGAAAATAGCTTAAGTATTGTTGTTTTTAATACACAGTAATAAATCCTGTGACCAAAAGCATTTGAGAAATTAGATTGGGCTTCACCCAATTAGATTGGGTGTTGTATATCCCAGGAAGATCAGGGTTATCACATGAGAGCACTTCATGTCTCTTTGTTCTTCCTTATTTTGCTGTAGTGTCAAGGAAGAAATTGGAACAATAGTATTCCTTAAGCCAGCAGTGACTTTTTCTGAGTCACTCTGATCTGGCAAAGTTATCTTGGTTACACCCTGTTGAGATTATTGCAACATGTCTATGAAAAAAATATCTCATGCATCTAGAGCAGCGTCAACCTTGGTAACTTTAAGAGGAGAGGACTTCAGTTCCCAGAATCCCCCACTGTCTGGCAGTTCCTGGCTTAAGAACTTAAGGAGAAACCCTAGTTACCAAAAGACTGCCTATTACTAAAAATGGCAGACAGAACTGTCCTTCCTCGAGCTGACAAACCACTGAAGCTGCGCAATATTTTTATGAACTAGTGATGCTGCATATTTTTAATATACAGCTTGTTTTCAGCAGTTCATGTCAACATTACGCAGCTTCCATGGCTGAGGAAGGACAACACCACTGCTAGTAATAGGCAGACCATTTGTAAATACGTACGAGCGCTGACTTACGTATAAATTTGAGTTAAAGGTAAACTCGTTCTTAGCTTGGGGATTGCCTGTAATTGTAGCCAAAGTGGAAAAAGAAGACTTAGTCCAAAAGATGAGGCACCTTATGGGAGTACAACTGTTTTGCTGATGCTTTTGGTTCCTGATGTTTCCAACTGCTTGAGCTGGGAACCCTCCATCACCTTCAGGAACTTAACCTGGCAAGTAGGTGCCTTCTCCCTCACCTGTGGTTTTCTTGCAGCTTGCTAGAATCTGCCACTGGCCTTTCTTACTACGCAATGGGAAAGTGGTGAAAATGCTCATCCCCAGCCAGCTTCAGGAGTGACACTCAGCATTACCTTCCTGATCGCATCCACTGAATGTCTCTTTTTCTCCTTAACAGGCTGTTGGTGGTGAAATCTGGGGAATGTTATTCCCTGAAAGTATCACGTTGCTCTTGGTGGTGACAGATAGATCACCTGCACTAGGAAATCTGATTGTCTGTCAGCTGGCATCTTCACCCCAAATATAGTAACCAGGGCAAAGGCTGAGCGCTTATAGGAATATCTGCTAATGTTACAGCCCAAGTTCCTGGGAATGTAACACATGGAAGGGTTTTATTTAGTAAGAGAAAATGGCCTGTTTGAAGACCAGTGACCATATTTTTCATGCTGAGGACAAAATCATGTTGTACAATCTGACAGCGCGCCTGACAGTCTTTAAGGAGTAGTTGTGAAAGTTTTTAAAACCGATTCCAGAATTTGAGAGTATAAAAGTAACTGAAGTAATGATCTTGATAGGATTAAACTCTTGGAGAGAAAGTAAACTGAAAAGGGGATTCATGCTCTGAGGGAGATGAAAATGGCGTTTTAAGCCTCGAATATGGAAAATGACATCATTCCATAACAGATATATTTCAGAAGACAATTGTTATTTTAAGCAACCCAGCATATTATTATTATTGCAGTATCTCAATGACCATCAAATGTTGTTCAAAAACTGATCTTTAGGTGGGTGGAAACTAGATGCCGTTCCTGATTGTGGCACCTTGCATTCTTAAGTGGAACAGCTGGCACACATCCGGTTCTCTTTTCTGCGTGTTTGCATGGCATTCCAGCATGGAATGATTTATTTATCTGATGTTTTATGTCTAGCTTTACTTGCTTTGATGTTTTATGTCTAGCTTTACTTGCTTTACTTAAGACTTGATTTCTTATTCAATACTCTGCCCTGGGAATTTATATACTGCTCCACATACATAAATACAGTCAAATATATAATACTAAAAGAAGACTAGCCTTCTCCCCAGCTCTTCAAATAAATTGCTTCAGCTAGCACAAGATACATTCTCTTCTGAGTAAGTCTGTGAAAGGAGACACTATTCCTGTTGCTAAAGATGCAATATATAGAATGAAGACATACATACACACACACACACACACACACACACACACACACACACACACACACACACACACATATATATATATATATATATATATATATATATATATATATATATATATATATATATATATATATATATATATATATATATATATATATATATATATATATATAACCAGACTCTTGACTTCAAATGACTGGAATGTATGCAATATATAACATACATTCCAGTCATTTGAAGTCAAGAGCCTGGGTTTTTAAAAATATATATTTGTGTGTCTTCATCTATTTTTGCTGTTGTACATGGTAAGAAAAACAAAATGATCATCTTCTAATTACAATAGCACCATGACATGCCCAAGGAAACCATTTATTTTGAGAAAGAGGCTACATCCATTTTCTGTAAGCACTACTGGAGCTGCACAGGCAGAATGTTTTAAACAACAATTTATCAAACCTTTTTCCAAAACAAAGTGCAGCCAGCAAAATTGTAGTCTCTTAAAACCAAACAGTTTGGGTTTCTTTTTCTAAGCACTTTTTTTCTGCTGCAAATCATCATCTGATTATATAAAGATGGTGTGCTGTTGAGTGTAACAGCAGGAGATTGACGCCATCCAGTTCTAATTCTACAGTCAGCAAGGCCTTTCCACTAGCTGCCTACTCCCATGAACACAAGCAATCACTACCAATCATACTTTAATCAGCAAACAACACAAACATTTCAGGTACCATCTTCATCAGCTGTAGCAGGAAAAGCATGAAGCAGCATCATGGCTGATAAATCAATATAATTCTCATTCTGACTTGGAAGTTGAGCTTCAGTGAAAGACATTTGGCATTGATAAACTGCAGGTCACATACACGAGAAAGGGGAGTCAGAATCCTGGTAGACAAAAATAACCCACTCACTGATTCTTGATTGTACCATGGAGCCCAGAGGTTCCATATTGCTGGACATTAGGCATTTTCATCCAGTTTCACCTCCTAGAGTGTGATTTTTAAAAAACCTTCTATTCACAGACCTGGATTCCAGTTGATGTACTGCTAACAACAATACCAGATCTTCCTGGATGAAAGAACTGGAACTCAAGCACATGGGTATCTGAAGCCTTTTATGCTACTCTGATCTCCTAAATTCACTCTTCTCCCTGCTCAAATTTTCTTCGTTAGCCGCCTTATCCCTCTGATGAGTAGCAATGGAATTAAGCAAAAACAAAGACCGTGGGAGGAATTCAGCAACCTTAATTGAATATAGGACTAAATGAGGCTATCTTACGTGGAGTTGGAATCTAAATCCAACTAAATTTTGTCAACCTTGACTGGCAGTGGGAGTCCAGGCTTTCAGGTAGGATACTTCTATACCAGGAGTCTCAAAGGTATTTTTTTCAAAAGGCAGCTGGACTTTTTGTTGTTGTTATTGTTGAAGATGTTCAACAATAGTGAAATGTCTTCAAGGAAAAACAAAGAAAGTCCAGTTGCCTTTTGAAAAAGCACCTTCAGGACAACCATGACCCGGATGACTGAGAATCTCCATAAACATCCATACTGGGAGGTACCACAGACTGTACCTCATGCAATGCCTATGCTCGGCCATTGAGCCACAGTCAAAGCTCTAGCCCGAGATCAATCAAGAACATAGACTGAAGAGTAAAGGGACAAGCCAGGAGGCAGAACTGAGGACTGAGGATCAAGCAATAAGTCAGGAAAAGAAATATGTTATACAAACAAATCTTAAATAGAAGAAGAAACTCCATTATCATATTTCCTGGGCAAGGGAATTGGTTTATCATTTCATGCAAGCATAACTAGGGCAGGATCTGAAGCTGCTAATTTGATGAAGAAGAAATAGTAGAATGTAGCTTGGTGATACATTTCATACAGCAGCTCTTTGCAAACCTAAAGGGTATCACCTGGCATCCCAATAATTTCTGGTTTGCATCTTTGTACTGCTCTTCAGCTCATCCACCTTAGCAGGCAAACTAATAAAAATGCCCTTTTAATTTCTTGTCTAGTTATGTTTTTTTTTGTTCCCAGAATATGTGCTAATGCTTTGGATGTTAACTTGAGCAAGGAAAACTAAATAGATCTGGTTTATGTATTAGAAGTCAGTCATTCTCTCTACTTGGCAATGAATGAATGAGCCAATCCCTCAATCAGAAGATTGCTCAGGCATCTGCTTGTTGTAGTTGAGAAATACTTTTTGTTATTGCATTATGTGACCATTTTCTTTCCAGAAAAACTATCCAACAATAGATTTTTTTTCCTGTTTCCTCATACAAATCATTGTAGTTAGCTAATAATTAGTTATATTAGCACCACCAATTTTTGTAATTCTACAATTTCTGATCTTTATGTAATTTAACTCTATGTTTATTCTTATAATTTTATTTTTTATTTGTACTCTGTTTGCAACATGTAGACTCTGTAAGTTTCCAGAATCTGGGTGGATTTAGGTGGTCAAATAAATTTCACAAATAAGTAAATGGATTCCGAACTGAGTTACTAGATTTTGGGTTCTAAGAAAATCAGTGGGACAAAATGATTATTTCCCATTTATTTCAACAGAAACCTAGTTCAATTAACAGAAGAAATTATCCAGCTATAGTCATGTTTAGACAGATCTACTGAAATCAAGGAGAATAAATTAGTCACATAAAATAATCCCCATTAACTTTGATGTAGCTAGTGTAAATATGAATAATCTGGAACCAATCATTTATTATATCCAACTCAAAACAGTTTTATCCGGACTGAGTCAGAATGGATCCACTAGATATGTATTAGTCATGACAAGCTTAAGTTCCATTGTTTTCACTTGATCGACTCTACTGTAGATATGACTAATTTGGATCCAGCTCATTTATTTATTTCAAATAGCACCTGCTTTTATTTTTTATTTTATCTTTTTTGCTGTCTCCAAGGACTTTCCCCCCTATAGTCTACTGACAGATTCTACACCTATAACCCTTTAATGTGATGCTTTTAGCTTAGTGGTTGCTAAAAAGGCAAATTCCTTTTGAACTGCTGCTTGCATTAGCAGCAGCTTTACTAATAAATGAACTCAAATTACGAAAGCATATACTTTAGCTCTGGGATTTTGTATCAGATGGAATTATATTTCCTGTTTCATTGGGATTATAGCTGAAAAAATATTTTTGAGGTCATTTGTTCTCTAGAGAAGTGGATGGTGGTTTTTTTCACCAATTGGGATGTGGTGAAAAACATTGATGTGGTACCTATACCGTAAAAAAAGAAGTTCCAAGATACATGAATCACCTGGACCTAAAACCAGACTGGAATGTATTTTATGGTTAAGATAATATAAATAATATTTAGCACCGAGATTGTAATTTCCTCATTTACCTACTGACTTTTGCCAAAGTGATTTAGCATGGCAAGAACTGCTATTATTAGCTTCTCAGCAAAAAGGGCAAGAGGTTTTTACAAATTCTCAAACAAAGTTCCTTGTGTTTAGGACTTTAGTCCAAAGCACCTCTAGGCTGAATTTAGGGTTAGAATATTTATAGGACATCTGGTGGCCTCAGTGATTTAACATTGCAACCTTCTGGAAGATATTCAGTAGCAAGAGAATAAAACCATTTTTTGTCAACAATTATGAGGATTCATTTGTTTATATCATATTTATTATATTTTCCTTTACAATTATTTATAATGCTTGAATGGTACTTTGAGAGATTTGTTAGTCTGAAAAGCAGAATATAAGTAATTCCAATAAATAAATACACACCTATTTATAATTTCATCCTCTTGCTATTGTTTTTAAACTTTACTTTGTATTTTTAAAATTGTAATCTACTTCAAATGGTTTTTCTAAACAGAAAGTCAGCATGTCTATCAAATGTACTTCTTCATCATCATCATTTTAGCCACTGTCTATCCAGTGGCTAGGATGAAGGCCTTTTTCATATGTTTCCAACCAATATGGTCCTGAGCTTTCTTTTGTTGATTGGGCCAGCAATACTTGCTGACAACATCGATCCATCTTGTTTTAGGTCTCTTTCATGGACGCTTTTTATCGAGTGGGATCCATTCTGTCCACCTGCCATTGGTTCTTCTTGCAGTGTGATCAGCCCATTTCCATCTCAGTTCTTTTACTCTCTTGATGATATTGTATACTTTCATTTGTTCTCTAATACATGTGCAGGTCTTTATATCTTTTCTTGTGATGCCAAGCAAGTATCTTTCCATGGCTCTTTGTGCTACTCTTAGCTTTTGTATCGATTGTGAGGTTAGTGACCATATTTCACTGGGATATGTTAGAGCAGGTAGCACACACTGATCGAAAACTTTTCTCTTCAGGCATAGGGGGAGGTTGTTCTTGAAAATTATATATATATAGGGTTTCCTGCCTGAGCAGCAGTGGTGGGATTCAGCCAGTTCGGACCAGTTCAGCAGAACCGGTAGCTAATTTTTTGTTGCCCAGGCCCAGAATGGACTTCTGGAAGCAGCATCCACACAGAGAATCAGTTGTTTACATATTTGAACCCCACCACTGCTGAGCAGAACTAGAAGACCTCCAAGATCCCTTCCAACTTCACCATCTTCATTATCATCAGCATCATGATTATTAATATGCATAGCTTGCCTAATGACTGAATTTTGCAAATGTACTTGTAAATAAATAAATAATTTGGGTATGTAAAAAATATTCCATCTCTATTCTATCCTTTCTTCAGAAGTCACAGGCCTGCTTCTTGCATTAGACTAGCAGTGGGAAAGCAAGCAGTCCACAGCCAGCACATAATTTTATAATCAACCGAGCATCTACGGATCACACCAGTGAAATTCAGAAGCAAAGTGGTGCCTTTTCAAATGAGCAATTCTCTGCTCTTTCCCCTCCCCAGCCAATATGTAGAGAGTTGGGTTAAACTTATACAAATCTTAAGGCATCTCCCCTACACTTCAAAAATCCCAGCTGCAAAAGCAAAACTAAACAATAAAACAACCAAAATATGACTCCTTGATAGAAAAGTTGTCCACTCTGCCTTAGAAGAGTCTGAAGTAATAAAGTGAGCTCCACACCAATCACCCAGTGCTTGAGAAACCAGCTTGTGAAGATATGTTGGTTGGACTAAGATCAGAGATGATGTTGTTTTGAGAAGAATGCCAGAAATTCCCTTCCTAACTTTGATCATGTTCTCTAAAGCTTTCATATACAGGCACACAGAGACTGCCAAGACTGCCCATGTTTTTGTACTTAAGAGGGCTGTTATCAAACTTTCCTGAATCATTAGGTACAATACAAATTTTTAAAAAGGACGCTGAGCTTGTCGATCATAAGGTCGGCAGTTTGGCGGGTCGAATCCCGAGTGCTGCATAACAGAGTGAGCGCCTGTTACACGTCCCAGCTTCTGCCAACCTAGCAGTTCGAAAGCACGTAAAAATGCAAGTAGAAAAATAGGGACCACTACGGTGGGAAGGTAACAGCGTTCCGCGCGCCTTTGGCGTCTAGTCATGCTGGCCACATGACCACGGAGACGTCCTCAGACAAGCGCTGCCTCTTCGGCTTTGAAATGGAGATGAGCACCGGCCCTTAGAGTTGGAAACGACTAGCACACATGTGCGGGGGAACCTTTACCTTTTTTAGTTGACACCATGCCATATTTAGATTGTTGGGGTTACTAACTCCTGCAATTTGAAGCATGTTTCTACAGTCCTTTCCATACTTTCCTTCTCATGCTGTACCAAGCCCTTCCAGTTTTGACTTTCCCTTTTTCTGCATGTGCTACATTCAGAATTCACAATAACATTCACTTTTTGGCTTCAGCTTTGCTGATTAAGTGATAGTGCTTTCCTTTTGCTTGAAAAGACATGAAGTTACAAAATATGCAAATGCAATTATTGGAACAAAACTGACTAATGAGTTTTAAAGGCCAATTATTTTTGTAAGCCTACTTTTCAAGCTAAAGTCATTGATCATTCCAACTTGCAATTATCCATATTACTTCTGTGCAGTTTTTAAACCTACTGGCTCTATGAGTTTTTCACTTGTAGAAGATAAAATATAAGAACAGCTGAACCAGTCATTTTCTGGCTAAAAATATTTCTTGAATGATTTGTGTGTATTTTCTGCATGATGGAATTAAAATGTCAGATAAATAGGAACATTGTTCAAAGAAATTGCTTTATTGTGTCTTATTTACTACTAGGTTATCATTTTGATATGTTCAGATATCAGTGATTATTGCATATGCATTCAGTCAAAATTAACATGGGCCCTGACTTTCATTTTTCTTTTTGAGCATACCAAGAAAATTATCTTCATTAATAAATTCAAAGCTATAATAGTCCACAGTTTAAAATGATTGTATACATCCAAAAATAAATTCTACTGATTTCAGTAGCACTTTTTTTTCTGAGTAGCCCTTCTACACAGAATTATAAACCCTCATTAGTCTGTCCTTGGTTACAGATGTATAATTTGGGTGAAATCAATTAAACAAAATGTATTCACAACACTGCTACCACAGAAGAAAAGGCAGACAGTGAAACAACAGGAAATAGGGAGGGATGTGATTAGGATCTCAACTAAGGGATTGCTGAAAAAGAGGATTTATAAGGGAGCCAGAAAATCTATTGGATACAACTATCCAGGTCTCTTTTGCAGAGTTTAGAATGAAAAATTGTCAGTCTGCCAGGTCTTGGGTGTGAATTGTGAAACTCTAACTAGTGTCTGTAACTCACAACAAGTACAACCAAAGGTTTCACAGTACGTTTGGGCCAACCACAAAGCTGAATAAACACATTTGAAGATTTTAAACAGTATTCTCAGCCTTAGGAACACCAGAATTTTAGTAGCACTTCATACCAGGAAACCAGCTCTGGACCCGTGTGCTCATACACTGGCTAACTTTGTCATCTGAGTTAGTTTGTTTAGATCATGGGTCCCCAAGCTCTTTACAAGCATAGAATTGAAAAATCATCAATTGATCAAAGGGCAGATTGTGCAAAGCAGGAGAAAAAAAACAGTAGATCATATATTCAGCTTGTGGAAGAAGATTGCATAAACTAATTATAAACAACATTACATACTGTAAGCGCCAAAATGACTCACTGGAATATCTGTAAAAATTATCATGTAACAGTAATGAAAAATTAGTGGGAACATACAATATAGTTGAAAAAATAGCAAAAAGTAAGCAGGTTAAAATATTGTCAGCATTTCTAAATATAGACTGTTAAACTCTTGGTTCATAACACAACAGATATAACTGAGGTTGACAAGAAGCAAGTGTGGATAATTGATGTGGCATAGTAGAATAGAAAACAAAGAACTGGAGAATGTTACAAAGTATCAAGATCTGAAAATTGAAATTGAAAGATTACAGCATGCATCGGCCATGGTGATCTCAGTGGTTATCGATATACTGGGTGCCATACCAAAATATTTTGGACAAATCTCCATCTGTCAATTTCAGAAGGCCACACTGCTTCAAACAGCACATATACAATGCTGATACATTATGACATCCTAGGTCAGGGTAGCCAACGTTGTCTCTTTTATGACTCGTGGATTTCAACTCCCAGAATTCCTGAGCCAGCATGTCCACGAGTTGAAGTCCACGAGTCATAAAAGAGCCAAGGTTGCCTATCCCTGTCCTAGGTTCTTGGAAATAACTCTTATGCTTATGAAGGCCAGCACCAGCTGAAGAACTGACAGTTATGACTTTGCATTATGGCCAACAGGTTATAACATTGACCTCTTAGACCAAGGGTCTTCAAACTCGGCCCTTTTATGACTCATGGACTTCAACTCCCAGAATTCCTCAGCCAGTGTGCCTGACTGAGGAATTTTGGGAGTTGAAGTCCATGAGTCATAAAAGGGCCGAGTTTGAAGACCCATGTCTTAGACAGTCTCTTGGGGAACTTGGTTTAGACTCTGCTACAGTTGATTTAAAAACAGGGCAAATCTGTTTCTTTCTTAATGGTAGAATTATATATAACTCTATATAACCAGGGAGAAAACTCCACAGTCACTAGCTCTGATGATGTTACTTAATTGGGTAATGAAACCTCTGCAAGCAGGATTCCCATTAGTGGGAATCCTTACCTCATCCCATAACCTGGCTCTTCCAAGGCAACCTAATCCTAAGCAGGGTTAGAATAGCCTCTGTCCAGCTTTTGTAGCAACATGTGACCATGATGACAACTATTGAGAAAAATGCAAAGTTACAGTTTACAGGAGCTATTAAGAAGGAGAGTTTTGTTATTCTTCCTCTTGGTCCTTACTAAAATTTTCTGTCTTAAATGCACACATCATGCACAAACACTTGGATACTGGGACTGGCAATTTATTATATTTCCTTTTTATGCTGTGTGGGGAAGAAGATTATTTCTAATGGTTGCAGCAACCCAGGAAATGGGATGCTGGGCGAGCGAGGGCTATCATTTTCATTCTGCTTCTAATCAGCTGGAGAGAGAGAGAGCACATGGTTTGAGGTTATTTCTGCATTTTTGTTTTAAGGTTGGTAGAATTAAAGATGATCAGCTTTGCCTTTGAAGTGCTTTGGAGTGTTGGAGAGGGAAACAGTGTTGGCATGGAAGGGTCAGTAACTTGGGAAGAAGCAGTCAAAATACTGGAGCCCTCTGCAGAAAGTAATGATTCAAAGAATTCACAAAAAGGAACAAATCTGTTCTGATCCCACCACAAATCTTATGGAAGACTGGAGGAAACTTATTCACATTCATCTGAAAGCTAACCCTAACCCTAATAATAAGGTAATCTGGAATACTGGATTTATCTTTTATTTTTCTCTGCAAATGGCCACACATCACATTTTACTAGCTTCAAAACTCTACATTTGGAAGTCTTAATGCTGATGGAAGAGAAGGTCTACCTTACTGGAACTGCTACATCATCCCTAACAACCAACAAAATGATTGCAGTTCTGGCTTCTTCCTTTTCTCTCCTAATGCCCTCCCTCTTTTCTCCCCATGTTGCAAAGCAATATGAAGAAGGAAGAAAGTCACATTCCCACCTCCAATTCGCTGCTCGCTTTCTGCCACAATCTGTTAATAGCAGCTTTTCTACAAAAAAAGATAATGCTGTTACAACCCAACTGTCCCTTTTTTGTTGTTGTTGTAAAACAAAAGAAAACAAAACAAAAATCACCCCTAACCGAGCTACAGGCATGACACAGAAACTGTGAAAGAATTTATTTATTTTTTTAAAAACCCTACCAATGACATAAATTGAAAATGCTTTTTTTAAAAAAAAAAAAACAACCTGCTTTTGATTCCTTTTGATCTCTCCTCCGAGTCTGCTTTTGTTTTTACACTACAAACTGCACTAATGGATGATGAATTTAGCAGATTACAAGTGTTGATTAAGGGAGATTTCAGGTACTGTAGAGAGAGGGTAGAATGACAAATGTTTGTAAAACAAAAACATCAGGAATCATAAAAGAATATATGACATTGCAGAGGAAAACCTCAAGTTTGTGAGAAATCCAAAGACCATCACCCATGATTTTTCCCATTTATCAACATTGAAGATAATCTACTAATCTAAGACCATCACATTAGCTGCTGCTCAATCATTTTGATTCCATGCTGAATGAGTTTGTATGAACATCTGAGACTATATACATACATGAAAAACACCTTTGCTCCGCGAGCTGCATTGGTTACCAGTTGACTTCCGGGTGAGATTCAAGGTTTTGGTTATGGTCTTTAAGTCCTTACATGGCATGGGTCCGGAGTACCTCGGGGACCACCTGCTGCCGGCATCAACTTCCCTCCGCCCTGTGCGTTCCCACAGAGAGGGCCTCCTCAGGGTGCCTCCGGTCAGAGAATGTCGGCTGGTGGCCCCCAGGGGGAGGGCCTTCTCTGTGGGCGCTCCGGCTTTATGGAACCAACTGCCGGTTGAGCTCCGGACGGCACCGGACCTTCGCTCCTTCCGGCGCGGTCTGAAGACCCATTTATTTGAACAAGCTGGCCTGGCCTGATGGGGGGCGTCAGGGTTTTTAATGGGTTTTTTTATACTACTACTGTTTTTATCTGGGCAATTGTTTAATTCTTTTTTAATTTTTGTATTTTCTATTTATATATGCCCTGTTCACCTCCCTGAGTCCTTCGGGAGAAGGGCGGTATATAAATTTAATAAAATAAATAAAATAAATAAATAACTGAAGCTGCCATGAAGAGTATTTCTTCCTTCATTATATATTCTTCATATAGCATTATTGCAGAGATAGGAAGATTGGTTTAAAGTAGTCTGTATCTCTGTGATAGGTGCTAAAAGATTTTATTTATCTTTAAATAATAAGCTGGAAAATGTCATGTGTTACATTCTGTAACATACAGTAAAAGGTAAAGGTAAAGGTTTCCCCGCACATGCGTACTAGTCATTTCCAACTCTAGGGGCCGGTGCTCATCTCCGTTTCAAAGCCGAAGAGCCAGCGCTTGTCCGAGGATGTCTCCATGGTCATGTGGCCGGCATGACTAGATGCCAAAGGCGCATGGAATGCTGTTACCTTCCCACCGTAGTGGTCCCTATTTTTCTACTTGCATTTTTACATGCTTTCGAACTGCTAGGTTGGCAGAAGCTGGGATGAGTAACAGGCGCTCACTCTGTTACGCGGCACTCAGGATTCGACCCGCCAAACTGCCGACCATCTGATCGACAAGCTCAGCATCCTAACCCACTGAGCCACCGCGTCCCTTAACATACAGTATAAAGCATTTTTTCTCATATACATTTTACATAGTGTGTTTTTCTGTCATTATAGCAATAGCGCTTAGACTTATATACCGCTTCACAGTGCTTTACCGCCCCCACTAAGCAGTTTACAGAATCAGCTTATTGCCCCCAATGATCTGGGTCCTCGTTTTACCCACCTCGGAAGTATGAGCCGGTGAGCCAGTGAGAATCGAACTGCTTACAGTTGGCAGAATTAGCATCCTAACCACTGTATCCTAACCACTGTGCCACCATATCTTCACTGATTGCACAATGCTGATTGGAAACTAGTAAAGAGCTTACTAGTTTCCAATCAGCATTTTGTAATCAGTGAAGATATCATAGCAGCAGCAAAGGTGCAGTAACGTAATGGGAAGGACCAACTGCTCAGTGCTATTCATTTCAATGTTTTTCAAAGATGGCAACTTTAAGATGAGCTGTCTGGGGAATTCTGGGAATTGAAGTCCAAACATCTTAAACCCTGATCTACACAGATATCGGTCTGCAAGCTGCCTGTGCATTTACCTTTGAGCTACAAACCCTTTCCATGTCCAAGAAGGCACATGAGGGAGTGAGGAGCAACTGAGGGAAGAGATAGCTGAATTCATTCTTCCTCCTCATGGGGCTGCACCCAAGATATTGGCAAGATTCCAGCAATTCTTTAATGAAGGTCCAATTTACATCATCCCTTGGTCCATGCAATTCATCATCTAGTCAGCAATGAAACTGGAAACCTGCTGGCAAAGTGATTTCTTTCTTTCTTTTTTTAAGGTGTTAATATTTCCCACCCAATAAGCAGCTCCTAACTGGCTCTGTAGAAATAAATTAGAAAAGCTGTCCTTTAATAGAAGTTGAGCCCTAAGATGGCCATCCATCTCAAAGGTTAAAGCCATGTTATAAAGCCTTCTGCTAAGTTATTTATACAGTCAGTGAGGAGAGAGAGGTCAGGATATTGATTTCCACAAAATGCCAGCAGTTCAAGGATATAAAAAGACTTATTTCTTTTTTTCTGTATTCTACACAATTTATTGAAGATTACTGGCTTGTGACTAACAGCATTAAACAAAAAAAACACAGCACATGACATATAATTTATACATTTGCTATTTTGCTAGCCCTATGACTTACATTGAACCTATTGCATACATCATGATTCGTCCCAAAACCTGTGAACTTCAGAAATAGTACAGCATCTTGGATGAACACAACAGCTTCCAAATGATAGGACTCTCTGCATAAGAAATAGTAGCCATTGTTTTTATTGTAGGAAGAGCATCAACAAAAAATTTAAGCTTGCAATCTGCGCCATGAAAGAAATGATGTGATGAAGCTAAACTTCAGCCCTGAATCTGTCATGCAATGCCAAGTATTTTGCCTTTTTAAGTTCCATGTAGAAAAGAGGAAGAATATATACATATACATATACATATGACTGTCATGACTTATTATAAAATGGGTACCATAATGTTTTGGTGCATCTTTCAGTTAAAGTGATACAATACAGTTTCTATTACAACAATAGCTTTGCAGCATACAAGTGGACAATATTATTAACAGGTTACTTATCAGAAATAAATCAACAATGGCATTTCGTCAAAAACTTGTTTCACAAGCTTATTTTGTTTTGATATCCTGGTTTTATCTAACAGTGGTTTGACAAATGGCAGCCACCTGGGTTTGAATAAAATGAAAATGTATAGTTCACAACAAACAAGGAATAGAAATTTTCCAGTGTTAATGATGATGATAATATACATTTCACCTTATCAATGGCTCAAGGTAACATACAGTGAATTAAAATTATTATTAAAAAAACAAAAGAACCAACACCTTTGAACTCTGCTGTTGCAGAAGAGTCCTGACAGTATCACAGACAATCAAGAAAACAAACCAATAGATCAGGGTGACTTTTTTTGCCATTGCCAGCAATGGGGTGGGCACGGTTCCACTATGATGCATCCAGCCCTCAGGCCAGCAGTTTGACACACCTGCAATAGATCATCAAACAAATCAACCCAGAGTTCTCACTTCATCTACAAATGACAAGGCTCAAATTAGCCTACTTAGGACACATTATGCTAAGACCCAACACCCTGGAAAAGGCTCCAATGTAAGAACAGTGGAAGGAAAGAGAAAAGGATAACCAGCAGCCAGGATTCTGTAAAGCAAGCCTGTAAATGATTCTGTAAAGAACTATGATTTATTTTATCTGAATTGTCTGATATCTGTATCAAACATTCAAACTTGCAGGATAGGCATATGGCTCTACAAGCCCAGAACATAGATGCTCTTAGTTAAGCAGGAATTTTTGGAGTTTGACTCTAGGTTGAGCAGATACATTTTCTTAAAAACAGGAGCTTGCATAATCAGTGGGGACCAAAGTTAAGAGCTTAATTTATTAGAAAAGAAAAATGTTAAGGCTGAGAATCTTTAATCTAATTCTAATACATATAGTTAAATATTCCCACCTGTGCAGAGTCCAGCTGAAATTAATGGGCCTAGCACAGTTGCTGAGATCCACAGATTATATACATTGAAAGTGTAATGTGAAGCTATTTGATTGAAAGCCATATGGAAACTGAGTTAAGCTTTCACGAACTATGTATGACACAGTATCTTTCTAGCAAGACTTTCTGCCTTTTCTTTCTCCCCAAAAAGATCTAATTTAACCCTTTCTCCTATTAAAATTGATTGTCATATTCTGGCTATCAACCATAATAAAATATTGTTATTTATTATGGTAGTTGTCACAATCTGGGGGTTGATTAAAATGATGTGGATCCTACCTGCATATATTTTGTTCCAAGTAGACTAATGTTGTGCAAAAATAGTGGTGTCAATTACAGTATAGAGTCAAGCAATTCTCTAAAG
This sequence comes from Vipera berus, assembly GCF_964194415.1. Lineage (NCBI taxonomy): Eukaryota > Metazoa > Chordata > Lepidosauria > Squamata > Viperidae > Vipera > Vipera berus. The sequence continues at coordinate 216,892,621 of NC_138202.1, read as the reverse complement.
CACCTGAAGACAGGACAAGAAGCAACAGATGGAAACTAATCAAGGAGAGAAGCAACCTAGAACTAAGGAGAAACTTCCTGACAGTTAGAACAATTAATCAGTGAAACAACTTACCTCCAGAAGCAGTGAATGCTCCAACACTGGAAGTTTTTAAGAAGAGACTGGACAGCCATTTGAATGAAATAGTATAGGGTTTGCTGCCTGAGTGGGGGGGTTAGACTAGATGACCTCCAAGGTCCTTTCCAACTTTATTACTATCATTATCATTATTTATTATTAAGCTGATATTTGGTGAATGCTTTTAGTGTGACAAAATGATTTCTTCCTCTTCTAATCTTTCTATTATCATTATTACCTGGTAACTGATTGTGAAATCTTTTTTGTTTAGCTTCTAAGCGTAAGACATAAAGGTAAAGCAGTCCCTGAGCATTTTGTTGCTGGTAGCAGTGTTCATCTCCATTTCAAGGCAACTGAGGCCATTGAGCCAGCACTGTCCAGAGACATTTCCATGGTCACGTGGCCAGCATGATGTAATGGAGCACTATTACCTTCCCACCAAAGTGGTACCTATTTATCTACTTGCATTTACTGTACATACTTTTGAGCTGCTAGGTTGGTAGGAGCTTTTGAGCTGCTAGGTCGGCAAGGATGTTGTGTGGCACTCAGGTCTCGAACTGGGCTGCTGGCTTTCCAGCCCAAAAGCCCAGCATCTTAATCACTGAGCCACTGCACTGCCCAAGTGTAACACACATCAGACTAAAAAAAAATCAGTATCAAAAGGCAGGCAAACAGACATGCACAGACACACACATACCTATCACAGATGAGATTCATACTGAGTTTCTATACAGAATGTTGTCTTTGAATACATTCTTGTCAAACTTTCTCAGTAATAAAAGAGCAAATCTAATCTTGGCTATTTCCTTTTCCCATTGCAGGTCCTAGCACTCTTTCTTAAGCTGTTCTGGAGACTCTCCTGGGCTTTTGGAGCAGATTTTAAAGAGGGCACAAGGAGAAGTAATTTCAAGGAAAAACATGTCCCCAATTCAATCAGTAGGGTTTCTTCACTGGATTTAAGTCTTTCTGTTTATACCAGAGACAAAGTCATATTGCAGTTAATAAGGTGTAATGTTCAAAGCAGAAAGAATATAAAGAAAAGCAGTCAACATAATATAACACGCAACACTTTCAGAAGAGCTGTACCATTAGATCTAACAAAGCAGAATAAGATACCTAATTTATTTTCTTGTTTCTCAATGATTTCAATTCTACTCTAAGTTTAAAAAAACAAACAACCAAAAAATATCCACATAGGTGCAATCCTCAATGCTTAGGACAATATCAAAGAGCCATGGTGGCGCAGTGGTTAGAATGCCGCACAGCAGGCTACCTCTGCTGACTGCCTGCAGTTTGGCAGTTCGATTCTCACCAGTTCAAGGTTGACTCAGCCTTCCATCCTTCCGAGGTCGGTAAAATGAGGACCCAGATTGTTGGGGCAATAGGCTGACTCTGTAAAACCAATAAGAGAGGGCTGTAAAGCACTGTGAAGTGGTATATAAGTCTAAATGCTATTGCTATTGCTATCTCTGGGGCCATTGAATAGTGATTTCCCCCCCCCCATCTCTTCTATGGAGGGGAATATTCAGGCTGAAACATCCTTCAGTTTTTTAAAACAGTTTTTCCAGTCAAAGATCTCCAGGGAAGTATCACAGGAGCTGGGTGAGGCCAAGATGGAAGATGTCAAGAATCTGAAATTTTCTCAGGGCTCTGAGAATTTGGCCTGCTTTCTAAAGTGGAAATAAAATTTGTTCTGCAACGTTGCTTACGCTGTCATACGGAGGGCTTTGCTCTGACATTGACACATCTGGCATTCAGATTAGAGATGCTCTGGTGGACATTCCCATTTTCAGAGAAATTGAATGAGAAAAATATTTTAAAAAGGCTTCACAGGCCCTATTTATGCATGATTCACCTACTTTTTAAAAAAGAATAGATGTCCGCTTAATTAACTGATCTGTTACATTTATACATTATTTGAAGTTTCCCCTTTTCAGGTGGCTAACAGCCTATTAAAACTATTAAAAATCATAATCTAGAACACACAAGTACATTTAAAAAAATATTACTGAGACAACACAGAGATAAGCCAACCAATAGCAAGAATAACAACTTGTCAGAAAAGAGCAAATTGTAAAAGCAAGCTGCAAATGAAATATGAGCCTAAATATAAATTAAAACAAGCTTTTTAAATAGATTCCATTCAATACATATGAGCTGCTTCTTAAAAACTCTGCCTCTAGCATCCTTTGATCTATATAATAAGAATAAATAATAAGAGGCATGGTGTCACAGTGGTTAGAATGCAGTATTGCAGGCTAACTCTGCCCACTGCCAGCAGTTTGATTCTTACTGCCTCAGGGTTGACTCAGCCTTCCATCATTCCAAGTTCAGTAAAATGAGGACCCAAATTGTTGGGGACAATATGCTGGCTCTGTAAATCGCTTAGAAAGGGCTGTGAAGCATTATGAAGCAGTATATAAGTCTAAGTGCCATTTCTATTGCTATCTAATGGTTCTTACGAATGGGGCCATGCCCAGAGAATCAGTGATGAAACTTAAATCTGGAAATGCATTTTCAAGTACAGATATTCCTTCAAACAAAGGAAAAATAATTCAATATAGAAAGGACTTGTTAGTAAATGTATGCAAATAGTCTGAAATATATATTTGGTTCATTCTTCCTTTACAGCCTTTGAAAGATGTTAGAAGTGGCTGAGAGATTTGCTCTTTCACGCATTTGTATGTCAGAGAGATATTCAGCTTCAGACCACTTTCTCCCCTCTCAGACGTTCTGTCTGTCTTCACCTCTGATTATATACATTCCGTTGGATGCTTGCAATCAAGCACTATTTCCTTTTCATGATTTTTTAAAAAGTAATTTAATGCAGTTGGATTGTTAATGCTACATTTTAATGCAAATTTGAGAGCTCTTGCATCTTTTGACCTCGCCGTTGGAACTGAGATGTAACTCTAACACTCTGAGGCACATTTCAGAACCGGCATTTGCTTCTCCTTATCACTCATTCAGACGCAAGACTGAATGAAAAAAGGGATACCCCTGCTCCTCTTCTAACCCTTTCTCATATTTACCAGTTGGTATTTGCTGCCCCAACTAAGAAGGTAAGGGTTACGTAGTATGCCATGACTACGACCAGTGTGAAAAAAGGGATACAGAATATCAAGCCAAAGATTTTTAAGGTGTACTTTTGGGTGGGTTTTTTTCCCCCAGAAAGAAGAGATGATGTTCATATCATTTAAAATGTAGGTATTGGGAAACAAAACATGATCCAAGAGCTGTCATTGTACAGAAGAAGTAGCAAAGATTCAGATTTTATTTATTTATTAAACAAATTTATATTGCCGCCCAACTCGCAGATAGGTGACTCCTGCTTCAAAATACTGTAAGTAAATTCATTTATTAACCTAAATAACAGAAAAGTGGAAAATGAAGGGATAACTTTTAACTGCAGATTATAAATTAAACAGATTCCTGCTGTCAAAATGTGTGAATAGGTTTCTTTGCTAGAAGGAAAGATATGTAAATATATATATTGTTTTGAAAGAAAACATGAATTTTCATGTGGACCTGTTTATCTGTTTACAAAAGCTGATTGACAAAGAAGTGAAAGATTTTCAGATAAGAATATGTGAGACAAAATAAATCAATTGATTCATTTAACTGGGTGAGGGCCAAATGTAATAATTTCTTCAGGATGTGAACAATCCTTCCAAGGAAGCACAAAGTTCAGAGGATAGAGAACAATATTGTTGGCTAACTGAGATGCGAGACTCAGTCCCACTTCATCTGAAATAATGCTCAAGAAATATATTATTTTAAAGATGTAACAACACACCAATGGTTTTGTTATAATCAAGAGAAAGCATGGGTGAGAATTTAACATGGGATGGGGCATCAGGTGGTTTATTTTTTGTTTTTATTATTTTCTTTCATTTTGATTCTATCCAGGCACAATAAGGATCTGTTGTTGGCAAGGTCAGTTACAGGCCCCCATCCAGCCCTGCCATAAAATGTTCCATGAAAATTAGCATCTCCAAGTGGATTGATATCTTGCACTTATTCTGGAGTAATAAGAAGAAGGGGGAAACTTAGCTGCTAACTGTTTTAAAGTAACACACCACTGGACCATGTATTCAGGGTCTATTTGCTCCCTTTATGCAAATATTTTGGAATGCCACTCCCATAGCTCTTTGCATCTGTTATTACTGGTAAGGTTTGTTGGGAGTTGAAGCACAAAACTGTTGGAGGGGAGGAAACTGCCAACATTTTCATTTTATCTCTGCTCACCCATCCATTCCTATTAATCCAGAAACTTCAAAATGGACAGGTGATCTCCATAATGTACAAGTGCAGCAGAAAAATGTTTTCTTTGAAAGTGGGTAGTAGCTTAGTAGCAGCCTCCTTGTTCATTTCTTACATCCAAAATTGGTTGAAGCAACTGGGCAATGTGAATAAGCACTCTTCTTCCCCACCTACTATTCATCCCTTAATGTTGGTCCTTCTATAATCTGGAGAAACTGATGTTCCTATTTGATCTAGCCCAATATTTAATGAAACAGTTTATAAGAGAATTGTGTTGTATACTTAGAGGAAATATTAAGGGCATGATACAGTCAAAGAGAAATTTTTCAAATCTTATTCTAAAGAGATGTGAAAGGCACATTTGTAATCCTCTTATATCCAAATCAATGGAGTTGGAAAGCCTATGAAGTAGCTCATATCTCCACAATTATATTATATTAGTTCCCATTTGACATTCAACATTCTTGGAAAGGTATATACTTTTGAACTCATGACCTATCAAAACCAGGAGAATAGCAAAAGGTCTGACCTCAAAGGTTCACTAGCATTGTGAAAGATTATTTAAAACAAGAAAGTTGTTTGACCAGATAAAAAAGACTGCTTTGAGAGATGACTTGATGACTTGAGTTGCTATACTACACAGCTATCACTGCAAACATAATACATTTATCATGAATATTAATTTGATTTCTCTTCAGAATTGCTGGCAAATGAATACTTCAACAGTATTCACTGAACAGTATTAAACGAGGCTGAAGTTGTAATATATGATAATGTGATTTGTGGTGGCATACAGTAATGAAGTGATAAACGCATATGTGTAATCCAGACCACAGTCCATTTTTTTTCACTTAAGTGAAGGATATCAACTTGGCATCCTTAAAGCAGAATCCGGGTTCCATCTTGGGAAATGCAGATATGTTTCCCAGGAAGACTTTTGGCATTTGTAAAACCAAGTCGTGACTTCAGTAATCCCACAATGATATTAATGGGCAGGGCAGTTCTGTCACATATCTTCAACTGTGACTGACTGGACATCTTTATAGTTTGGGACATAACATTTTCTGAAACAGCAGTTAAGAGCTGCCTCATGAAGTTCTAGTAAGGTACTGATTGTGAAGAATGAGAATGGACCTGACAGATGTAAAAGGAACAAACCTGCAAGAAAGCAATCCCTAGGTTGCCCAATTTCACACACACACAAAAATTCAATTAATTTTCAGCTATGTGCTGTATGAATTAAATCTATGATTTCTCTAATTATCAGAGCCCATATGGTTTAGTGAGAAAGCCAGTTTGGTTTGGTGGTTAGGAGAGCAGGCTAGAAAACAGGAGACTGTGAGTTACTGGACTTACTTTGGGCTCCTCATTCGCCCTTTGGCCAACTTCCCTCACAGGATTATTCATGAGTGCAATGTCACGTGGTCGCACAGAGAGATGGACACTTGAGCTGGGTAGTACTTCTTTATTGGATCAGGAACGAAGCTGAAGCAAAGAGGTTGAAGCCCAGGTGAATCGCAGCCAATAGATTCAAACCTGGGCTTTCCGCCAGTGCAGGTGGCCAATGGATTTAAACCCTGGCTTCCCGCCAGAGGTGACCATGCCCTGGGGCTGTCAACGACTAGCTCTATTCAGGCTTTCCCGCCAAAAGCGGTTATAGCCTGGAGCTGTCCAGCCCCCTGCTGTGCTGACATTCCGTGTATGCTTTAAGAGCATACACTACAATGAGGTAAAATGAAAGGAAATCTCAATGTAAGCTTCTATCTTAATCTTTTCATTAATAGCCTCCTAGAAGGATTTTGGGAAGAACAGGCAAAAATTCTCTGGATGCAAAAGACCCTGTTTGTTTCTCCCAGGGATGGGGGGGGGGGAGAGAGACTTTGAAAATAGGTAGATTCTTTAAAAAAATGGTAGTAAAAATAGGGTGAAGAAAAAATCTAAGTTAAAGCAGCAAAATTCCTTTGTGTTTTATGTTCCCTAATCTCACATTTCCTCAAGTATTCAGTCAGAAAGAGTCCTTTGTTTAATTCAATGTTTGGCAAATCTAAGACTTGTGGAGTTTAACTCCCAGAATTCCCCAGCCAGCATTGCAATTAAACATACTGTTTCTAAATGTGAGGATTTGTCAGGTGATGAAATTTAAATATGTAGCATCCCTATCTGGTTCAGAGCTGTACTCCCTACCCGAAATATATAGCTCGCTTAAAGTAGGGTTAGGTTTCATTATTTTACTAAGCATGTATTTAGTAAAATATGAATGATTACTTTGAAGGAAACTTGACTTAATGTATGAAAAGGCTTCAGTGAACTTGTCCCCATTCAGCACTCATCACAATTTAAGTATGGGATCTCCCCCTCCAGCTGTGAAAGTTGTATGAACCAAAAAAAAATAATCCCTTCAGCACTTGTCCCCAGTCATGGCAGCAAAAATGTAATAGTGGATAAACAACAAAAGATTTGCTACCCCTACATAGTCCTCATAATCTGCAGCCTATGTTGTTGGCTTCTCTCTCTTGAAAAGTAGAGTTACCCTTTTTTTCAGATCTTACAATCTGTTAAGAAATTCATTTAAAAAAAATAATAATAATTTATGCTTAATTGCCTGCCCAACTGTGAATTTTCTTTTTTAAAAAAATGGTATTAAAACATTGTTGCAATAGTACTAAAATTAAAAATGAATATAATATAATACAATAATAAACAATATAATATAATAATAAACAATATAATAGTATATCATATAAAAATATATAATATAATAATATATAATATAATAATCAAATATATTGTATTTCTCAGACTTTCTTCTAAGTGCATTTTAGCACTCTCTTTCTCCTTTAAATGTAATTATTTATTCTAAAACATGTTCAAATATGTTAAAAAATCATTAAGCAATTGTGCAATATTTACCTATTTTAATATATAGGTAATACCTATATATGAAAATACCAGTTCGGTTCAGTGGATATATTATTTTTTTTCTGATCAATCATCTAACCCCCAACCCATATGGCCCCAGACCATGTAGCTTGAACGTGAATACTTGTATATAGAGATTTATCATCATTGCTCCCCTACCAAATGTATACAGTCAGCTACCAGACTGGAGGCCTCATCATGCTTCTATAGTCCTAACCATAGAACATTAAATTCTATATCCAATAGATTCTGACAGAAGACAGCCTTTGATGTGTCTTCATTTTGCTTTCAGAATTGCTTCCCACATCATTTTCTTCACACACATAGAGCAATGTCCTCACAGACTATCTTCACCTTACCTCAGGGACAGGGATGAGCAGGGAGCTCATTTTACCTCAATTTTGGGTAGGCAGTTTCAGGACAGTGATTGGTGGATGATCTCCTGTCCTCTCTCGTGGCAAAGCTATTCCTGTATCTACATCTTCAAAACTCTCAGGATTGTTCATAACTATCTTTTAACTGCTGTCATACTGAAATCTCAACTGAAAAGAGTAGAGAAAATTTGTGATGGAGAAGAGCTGGCATCCCACAGCTTTGTACCACTCTCTTCAACAGGAACACCTTGAAGGGATTTCTATTTTAAACCACTACATTTGTGATTTAATATTTAAGTCTATTTCATTTGAGATGTGTCTGTCAGTCTTTTGATAGATAATCATATCTCAAAAGCAGTGGAATTTAGCCAGAGGTTCACTTTCTTCTCCAACCAAGATGAAAGGACCCTAATTTGCCTAGGTATGGTGATTGGATAGGGAGGGGGAGGGGCGGAATACCTGTCAGACCAGTAAGAGAGGATCAGATCAGAGCCTAACCTCATTGTGTCCAATTTCCTTCGATTGTCTACATCATACATGTCAAACGCGCGACGTTACGGAGCTTTTTCGCCATTGCTGGCAATGGGGTGGGCGCGGTTTCTACATGACGCGTCTGGCCTGCGGGCTGGCAGTTTGACACCCCTGGTCTACATGATATGTTTTCTGTCAGGAAAAGAAAAAAAAAGCTTCTCAAACTGAACACCTAAAAATTTTTTTAGGCTGCTTCAATAGTCAGCTAGGGAGGAGATGAAGAAGAGGAAAAGATAAGGTGTTTTTCAGCCACAGCAAACAAGATGTGAGGCTGAGCCCTGGAAAGCCAACATATTAAAGAAAAAATGGGAGCGCTCATTTTTGAGGCACTTCCAGAGGGTCAGCTTGTCCATTTTCCAACCTTTCTGATTTGAGTGTATTTTACTGTGAAGATTCCTGTTTTGTGTGTTTTGTCCTGGGTATTGTAGCAAGTGACAACAAAAATAACTAGAGTTAATTAATAATAGCTGAGTTATTAGCAAAATCTTCAACTTCTGGCTGTTTCTGAGAGGGGGAATGGACACTTCTTTGACTTCAGAAACAATGTGTGGATATGTTGATATTTTTCACAATTACAGTTCCCCAATTATGACATCATTAGACAGCCAGGGCTTCATTTTATATCTCCTTTTTTTACAAGAAACTCGAGAAACTAAGGATCATTAGCTTTTAATATTTTTTTCCGCTTCCAATTATTTAAAATGTTAAACAAGCTGTTTACAGATGTAAATAAGCGATTGATGATTTGGTATTTTCAGTTTCTTAAGCATTCCAAAGTAATGCTGAAGGAAGAAGTAAAAAAAAAACATTTTCTTCATCCCAGCATATTTTTTTAATTGGCAAAGCACATTAATTGGCAATGTGGAACCACAAATATTTTGAATTTTTCAGAATAACTCAGAAGTCTTTTGGCAGCTTCCTTTAGTACAGCACAAGGAAGGTTTATTCTTGATTGAGCAGTTAGGCTGTATCATCATCAGTGTAAAAAAATACCGTATACCTGCAATCCACAAAATACCCATGTTAGTCTGGAGTGATGTGGTCTTTTTGCTGCAACAGATTATCACAACTGTCTCTCTCTGGAAACTGTTGGTTTGAGTTGAAAGACCCTGAGGAAGTGGAGTCTTTGTTGGGCCTTTCTGGCCACCTGGGTTGTATTGACTTTCCAGGTAAGATCTTCATAGAGGTAGACTCCCAGGAATTTAAAGGAGGAAACTCTCTCCACACAGCCCCCACGACTGATGTAAAGTGGGGCAGGATCCTCTCTTTTCTTCCGGAAGTCTAGCACCATCTCCTTTGTCTTGCCAATGTTCAGGTGAAAGTTGTTTGCTAGACACCATGAGGATACTTTTTGTACCTCCCCCTGCAAGCTGTTTCATCTCCACTTGTAGTAAGATCCACTATGGTGGTATCATCTGCGAACTTAATTATTGCAGTAGATGGGTCAAACGATACACAATTGTATGTGTACAATGAGTACAGGTAGGGGCTAAGCACGCAGCCCTGTGGTGACCCCGTGCAAAGCTTTGGGGGAATGGATAAAACAGACCCGACCCTCACTGTTTGTAGCTGGTCCCTTAGAAAGTCTTTAATCCAATCACAGATGGAGGGGGAAAAATTCAAGTCAGTCAGCTTTTGAGTAAGGATGCTCGGCAGAATGGTGTTGAAAGCCGAGCTATAATCAATGAAAAGCATCCTGACATAGCTTCCAGGTTTCTCTAGATGGCTTACTACAGAGTGTAGAGCAGTAGCTATGGCATCGGCTGTTGACCTGTTCCCCCTGCAGGCAAATTGATCTTTGTCGAAGTCCGGTGGGAGGCATGTCCTAAGATGTTGGAGAACCAGTCTTTCGAAGCAGACGTTAATGCAACAGGTCTGTAGTCTGAAATTCTGTAGTAGTTATTAACATTCTAACTATTTATGTATATGTGTATTGAAGTTGAATTTCCCTCTCATTTTATTCCTACAACAATTCTAAGAGGTAAATGTCATTCCAGCTAGAGGTAAACAGAGATTCCTGGACCTACTCTAGTTTCTTAGGGGATATCAGCAGGTTATCAACAGAATTGGGGGCAATTCTCCAGGAGGCAGAAGTAACACAAGGGAAATGAGACCAGCAGCAAAATTATAGTTTGGGATAAGGGTAAGGTTCATTATCCTTCTTAACTGTGCGTAGTAGCCTGGTAAGAGAACTTGTTACTGACCAAGAATGCACTCCAAGCCAAGACCATCCATCTATTGAGGGTCCTGAAATTAATCAGTGTACCATAATGTACAACTTGCCATAAGCAAAGTACAAGAAACCCACAAAGGATGAGGATGCCTATTGAATGAAAACCTGCATTTTGCATCCAAATCATGCTCAGCAGTGCTGTAGGATCATCTGTCTTGACAACAGAGCTAGCCACCTGCTAAAGCACATCTCCAACATTCCTAGATCTGCTTTTCATCTTTCTCACTAAAATTGTAAACTTAAACATTCACTATGGTGGAGGGAAATAACAGACTGTTCCAGCTGCATATGCTCCTGGTTGTGGGTGTCTTTTTCCTATAATCTTTTTCTTGTTTAAAGTTAAGTAAAAGCCCATTAACTCTGGGAGAGTTCTGCAGATTCTATTTGTCTGTTGCCACTAACCCCTTTTCTGGATTAGACAGTATTTTCTTTTCACCCTTTAGTTATTTGTTTCTCAGGCAACATGACTAGGTGGAGAAGAAAGGGACAATGGAATCACTTGGTTAAACAAGGAAAATATTTGTTAAATGTCTTTAAATGGATTATAGACAGATTCACAGACAATGCTTGCCTGTCTGGTATTAAACTTGTTCCTAAACCTGCCTCCATGATAGATAGGATTGTTCTTAAGCTGAATCCCTCTGAGACTGGACTTCCACCTCCATCTTTATCTCTACCTCCCCAACTCTTTTTCTGCTGGCTCTCTTCTTCTGGAAAATACACTGGGAAGTGCTGCCCCTGCATTGGCCTGTTCTGATTGGAGTTTCCATTGCCAAATCACCACAGGTCCAACATCACTTTGTTTTGGGGTTGGAGCACATCCAAAGCATTGCATATAATTTCCTATTCTGGATTTTTTTTCCAGAAATGGAAGAACCATTCCTAGAACACCCACTCAAGTAAGAATGAAAGAACATATGTTCCAGGGACCAGAGTCCACTATTTTACACATTCTAACTAACGACTGAATGTTGTAGGATGAAATCAAAAACATGCAGAGTTCTAATCTAATCTTCCCTTTGCAGGCTCGTTCATGTTATGGTACAGCCCAAGTTACTATGAATTTAGGCTCTGGCTATTGCATTCTACCAGCACTCCTGTGATTATACATTTCCCCTCTCACACTGCAGCCATATAAAACATAATTTTAAAAGGTTGTCCTATACACAATAATATGCCTAATTGTATGGCTTTAAGCTCAGGGGAAGCACACAGTTTTTAACTCATATAAAATTGATATCTGTTCAGAAAACTACCAAAAAAAGACTGAAAGTGTATGTTTATATCT